>NW_027273854.1:7032500-7100000 GCF_046630095.1 Trachinotus anak
ATGTTTGTTAAAATCACAGTGGACTGACAGGCCTGTTTTGTTTTTCCACTTAGATGGAAAAAAAAAGAAAAAATCTTCATAATGGAATCATAATTGCTCATAACCTTGCCATTCTTTCATGCTGTACCCTGGTATTTGCTATTCTACCATGTTACAATGATGTTTTAAAATATAAATGACTTTAATGTGGTTGGTTTTTAAAGAAAGGCAGAAAATTGTTGGCAAGTGAAACCAAACCTGTGTTTCCAAGGGCATGTACCATGCATGAGATGTTTGTGTGGCAGCAGTGGTGGAAATTGTTTTTCAGCAGTGGAAAGGATATTTCTTACCATCTGTTGTTGTGGCGATCCAAACCAAAATCAAAAACATATCAGTGGATTTTTTAGAACTTGTTTTCTGGGAAAGAATAAAAAATAAATAAATAGGAAATATAAAAATAAATTACTGTCCCATTTAGCCATGCCTGTGGCCTGGCCCTAAGGATGTTAGTGTCACTTCAGTCTGCACTGAAATATCCCGCCAACATCATGAAATTTTGAGCACAGCTAATATATCCCTTTGACTGTAGTGATTTTCGGACTTCTCCTATAGAACCATGAGGTTGACTTTTGTTTTGAGTGAACCGATCAGCAACTACATACATGGTTTGCCAAGAAAGTCGGTTCACACATTATTGTCCCTCTGGATTAATTGTAACTTCATGAATTATGAATCAATTGTAGGTTTATGAACTTTGGTGAACTTATCATCCAGGCCCATCATCAGGTCAAAAGTTCTGTAAATGTTCGTCATTGCATCTAGATGTCGCTCTAGACCATCAGCATCTCATCTCATGCTTCCTCAGACCTTTGGCGTCTGTTCAGCCACACCCCACCCGACACTGACAGAGCTGGTAAAAACACTGATGGAGCTGGTAAAGACACTGGTGGGGCCTGTAAAAATTGAAAAAACTTTCAAATGTTCTGACATTTCACCAACAGACAAGGATTTGAGCTGCTCGTACATGTGCACTAACACGTACACGTAGGAGCACTAACATGCACGCACTACCAGACCAACAACCAAGAACAGACAAATTCAGATTACAGCACACACATAGGGGGTGTGATTTAGGACACCATGACTACACTATAGTTTTAAATAGAAAGTAGTTGTTTGCTGCTATATTATTGTGAAAAATCTCATTTACAGAACCTTTTTAATGGAAGAAATTCTTGCAAAAAAAATAATGCCTAGTATGCTACTCTTAGCATTTAGCTCAGAGCACTGCTGTGTCCATGTATAGTCTCCCAGAGCCACTGGCCTGGCTTAAAATTTAACATGTAACCACCACCTGCTACCACAATTAGGAGCTGCCAAGTCTAAGACATAGGGGCTTTAAAGGGTAAACACTATAATCCAATTAGAGTTTTAATAATATATAATTAACAAATATTAAACTAGTACAGACAAAAAAAAAAGCAACATATTTCACAGCAGCAACAATTTGCAAGGTTACCAATAAATCGTGTCAAGTTTTGCTGTGCTCTCCTGTATGTTGCACTGTTACACATCAATGACCTATGTAGCAGTGAGCACGTTCAGTAAATGACACAGCTGAAGTCAGGTAACGTTTGCTAAAGTCACTTCGATTTCCCCTGTTTTGTCAGAGACGTCTGACAGTTGTGTCAGTGTCTTTCTTCCCAAGAAAAAAATGGAGACAGAGTTGGATCTTTATAACAACAGACTGCAGCATATGCAGCAAACAAATACTGTAAGTCTGAGCAGAAACTCTGTTGTCTGCTGCAAGTAAACCCCGTATGAATCATTCCTTCCAGCTTGAGTTTATCAGGGCATTTATTCAAGGCCACATTCCATTTCAGGAGCTTTGATGCAAGTTTCCTGTCAGGTCAAACAAAGAAAGCTTTCAAAAGATAATAATGTTTCCTTGGGAGAAGGAAATGAAATACAGTCTCTGAAGGTCATTAGTGTATAGTTTGTTTGTTTTTTCACAAAGATCATCTCAGAACACAATACAACACTGTTAATTATATATGTTTTTACTTATAATGAAGACAGGGTTTTAACTACAGTTATCATGCACAGATATACAGGAAGTCTTATAGTATAATCTGCTTGTTCTTCCCCCTTTATCAAAATATTGTCTTTGTCACTACACAGACTGCAGACAACTGCTCTGTTTGTCCAAATCAAGTTTCCCTGCTATAACAATATGCCGAGCATGCGTTAGTTCATTTCATCTTAGGTTCTTGTGGCTTCCTGTGATTGCAGTAAGATCGGCTGGAAACTACTGGGACACGGTGACTGAGGACTGACCTTGTCCAGGACAATCTTTCAAAGTTATTGAGCCGGGGCGGTGATGACAGTTGAGAAATGCTGGGCTACACTGGTGAGGATATATCATTGGCTAAAATTGTCTTCATATTGACCTCGTTGAAAAGCATGAACTCATTCTCGCAGTGGCCTGGGCGGAGATCCCGAGAAGTGGGGAGGGATACAGGAGCAGCTAGAAACAGCTGGTGTGTGTGTGTGAGAGAGAGAGAGAGAGAGATCCCTATCAAGATTAAAACATCCACTTTGCACATTCATTCCAGTTTTATATTAAGCCTCTTATCCACACCAGAAAGAAATGTTGTATTCAACATTTCAAATAAAACAGGCAAGCAAATAGTTTATAATCATTGCATTGTGATATTAGTTTTAAATATTAATTTAATATTACAGTTTTGAAGGAAATGTACAGTGTATATGGTTTTCTTATTTTTCAAAGTACAGACCTGAAATGTTCCCCCAGTACTTATTGGTGATTGCAGAGTTTACACCAGGACATAGGGCTTGTCATCAGCCTTTGAAGCTCATTGTGTTCAGCACTGAGCTGATTTCCCTTTTTGAAATCTGTGGTGTCAACAGCATGGCATCTGCAAGTGGGTGAAGGCAAGAGGAAGAAATCTGTGCTGTGCTTTCTCAACTTTTCAGTGCATCATAATAACTAAACAAAAATAACTTTAGAGCCATAGCTATAGCACCCGTACAGTATCACTGGCCCCCCGCTCTCTCCTCACCATGCTGTGAGAGGATCCATATGACCCAGGCTGAGTTCACAACTCAATATTTGTACTCATATTTTGTTTTAGAATAATGATCTGTCTGGTATTTCTGAATGATAAAAGTTAATGCAGTTTATGACGGTACTGCAAGAATGAAACAGTAGCATTCACATTTTTCCCTTTGGACAAGCTAGCACCATTTTTAAAGCAGTGAACAGTCTAAATTAAGATCCTATACAATGCGGAGCCAACCAGCCACAGTGAGGGGGAGACAGGCTGTATAAGGAACCATATAGGAAAATAAGACCGCGACTGCCAGCAAAGACAACATTATTTTTCATGAACAAACTAACTATGGGAATCCCAGCCCAGACCTGAACACATGCATGTATAGTGCAGTCTGAATGTAATTTTGACAGTGACATACTGTATTGTTTGTATTATAACTTGTTGGCTCTATATTCCAGCACATGAGACTTGACTATGACTATGATGTTAAAGTGCCTACTGTCAGCTTTGATTTGATTTTTTTCTTCTATCCATATTATCCACATTTTAAATGACTGGATGAAGTTGTCATCTACATCAAATAGGCCCCTCTAAAATCATCACCATGCCCTTTTTAATAATTTAAAACGTAGAATTTTGTAATAAACAAAGAAATCCATTGAGTTTTCATCAACTGTAAGGCTGTCATTTCCACCTTTAGAAATTATTTTAGTTTATTTTCCAGAATTTTTTTTAAGTAAAATGTCAAATGACACAAGATAAGATTAGATTTATTAGCCCCACTGTGGGGAAATGTGCAGTGTTACAGCAGCAAAGTGGAAAGTACAACTGCAAAATGACAACATTCAATGCAAAAAAAAAAAGAAGGTAAATAGTAGATTATAATATAGTATGTACATATCAGATATTTAAATATAGCAAAAGTAGCAGCAGATAAGGAATGTGGCACAGTTGTTAAATATTGCACATGGTGTATTTGTCAGTTTAGAACTGTAATTACAAGAGCTGTATAAAGGTCTGTGTGTAATATTCAGATTACAATAAGACTGAGCAGTAGAGTAAATGATGTTGATATAAATCAGTTGTATTTTGATTGGCACTAATATCTGTGAGAAAGTGAGAGAGGAAAATAAACAGATGGATGAGCCTCAGCAGTGTTGGGCAAAGCACAAATAATGTGTAGATACTTTACATTTATTAATTTTTCAGTGTTAAGGTTTAATTAGAAAACCTGTGATTGTGGAGAAAACATGCTCCACACAAAAACAACGAATTCAATACAGAACCTGCTGCACAGACTGTGCTAGGGAAGGAAAGGGACAGAGGGAGAGTTTCTTGCTCATATACTTTGTGTTGAATATTCCACTATTTTGATCACTAATTTAGTATCACTGTGGCCAGTTCAGTTTTTCCTGCTGGTCTGCACCACTGCCCTGCTGATGGGGAGTGGGTGAAGACTTTTCTTTCCTGCGTCTGCAGTACAGCAGGGATGCTGTTTCTCCACATTGACCCGCACTACTGATCTTTATTAAATACAACTTGAAGACACTGGGCTGGAGATAAAAGCTGTTCCTTCTAGGGAGGATAAGGAAGATTTAAAATTGTACTTATTTCAACTAGAATATGTAAATAAACAAAAACCAGAGGTTAAATGAAATGAAAGTGCAAAACAAACTGTTTGATATGCACTTTTTATCTCTAAGATTATTGTGTCCCTGCAGTTGATGTGCAGTTTATAGCTTAATGTAGTTAATGATGATAATAATAATAATAATAATAATAATAATAATAATAATAATAATAATAATAATAATAATAATAATAATAATAATAATAATAATAATTATGAAGGTCAGTGCAGTTATTTGTGCATATACACAGTCTTGATATGTCTTTTTTCAGTGGACACCGAGTTTACTTCTGAAGTAATGCTGATGCATATGCATCTGCCGTTACCCTGTAATTAAGAAAAATTAGACACAAAGAGGAGTGCTAGGAGACTGCTATCTCAGCTGGCCAGAGGACGATAAACACTGGTCACTATCTGAAAATCAACAGATGGTTGGTAATGATGGATTATAGTAATGCTGTTTTTCAAGGAACACCATGGAGTATCATGTGTGAATCTATGGCAGTAATCCCATCTCTATCAGTGACAAAGGGAAAAATAATATCACATATGATTTTCATATTCATTAAACAACACACTGACTCCCTCACCCTGAAGCATCTGCGTTCTCCACTCATTTGGTCAAGTGCTTGTGTGCATGTGTGTTGTTAGTTATGATCTACTAGAAATATAGATCCCAACCATCACTGATACTGGGGACCAAACCATTTTGTGTATTCAGTGATTAGAACATTCTAGCTATGATAGAATAAGTGATTTTTTTCACACAACACTGTTATGTGACAGCATGAATTCACTTGATATCCACAACGATGTTCATAAATAAAGTTATTTTACAGCACTTCTCTAGAGTGGTGTGTTATACAGGGAGAAAAGAAGAGAAAATTATAGAGGGATGCCTGAGCTGGAAAATAAGTGAAAATATAGTGTGAAGATGTGTAAAACACCTGTTAGTCTGATGTAGTCAGGATCTTAAAAGATTCATATTTCACTGAGGCAAATATAGGATGCATTAATTGCAGCAGATGTATTCAATAACTGGAAACTCTTTGAAGGCCGACCATAAATAATTTTTTATGAAGTGTGTCGGTCATGTTCACATCTTAAGTCAATGAAGCGTCAGGCATACAGTACATATGCACACACACATACACACACAGCTGCCTGTGTCGATACTGAGCCTAAAGTTTGTTCTCCAGAGGCCATACTGCAAAACTCCACAGTAAATCCATGAGTCCAATTAAGAAGCACAAAAGAGTTGTCTTGTGCCGATTTGTTTGTGATGAGACAGAATTTGAAAAATGAGTATTGAACAAAACTCTCAATCTTCCATTTTGCATATTTTGTGACATCTGTCTAAAATAAACTGCAGGCTTACGCATATATTGTACTTACTTGAGAAGCAAATAAATAAGATTTCACTCCAGGCCAGACTCTCTCAGAAGACAAAACTGAAAACTGTAGGAAATAAAATGAAGGTTATGTGTTGTAACTCAAGTTGTATTGTAACTAATATTATATATACTTGCTATACTAACACCCATTAGAAGCATACACTCTCTCACAGAATTAACCTTCCTGTGTTTACCATAGGATAGAATTAGTAATTACAAACATGACTAAGCTTTTCTTGAACTCTAACTCATACATGCAGAGCAGAATTACACGTTTGACTCCCATTAATGGATTTCCAAAGAGCAGAGCTACCATGTCGTGCAGCTTGAAGTCATTTTAAACAATAGAAATTTCAGCTTACATGCATCGGTTATTGTGGCACTTTCGTCTTTGTTAAACAACTGTGAAATTTCAGGACTTGTTACAAATATATACAAATATAGCTTGGTACAAAAAAGCAATCAAATGACAAATATAGTTTTCCAAATATAATTAGCCATAGATCTATAAATAAATAATATGCAACTAATACTTCACACAGTGCTTCACATTCTGAATCATTATTTCAGGACTCTTGTATTTTACAGTAACATGTCTTTAAATGATGTATTTTTCTCATTTCTGTTTCATTATGACACTTTTCATGAGCGTGGTTGTCTGTCAATCAACACAAATGAGGCTGGCCTTGGTTGCCTTTTGCAAAAGACAGAGTAAGTCCTTTGCAATTAGTTTCTTTGCCTGTCTTGAAGAGCAGTATTTCATGTTAGCGGGTGGCAAATTAACACTAGCCACCAGGCAGATCAAATGCTGCTGAATCTTTGGCAGTGACAGGAAAGCCTGTCAACTCTGCCAGACACACTGGCAGGAAGCCAGCCACCATTTCCACGTTATTTTCACCTTTTGAAGTAAATTTGGGAGGTGGAATATTATCTTCGCCAGCAAAGAAAGCATAAAATGCTGTGTGTTTATATAACTAAGAGTGTTGAGCCAACTAGAGTCACAGCAAGTTAGCAAACAACACTAGAGCCTCTGCTCAAGATCTTGAAAATAGCATACTTCTACACACAGTAAGTGGAATGATGAACCACTTAGTTGAAGCCTGCTCTTTTGTTGTTGTTGTTGTTGTTGTTGTTGTTGTTGTTGTTTTTTGTACCACATTCAGACTAGTGTTGCCATCCACCTTGACCAACCTCAAGAGCAAATTAAACTATTTACCTTCTGTCAGTGGCTGTCACAATGGCTTCAATCTCATTTCTGCACCATCTGATTATAGATACAGACTCCATGTAGTGTGTGTTGTTTGTAGGTGACAAACAAAGTGTAAAGCACTCATCAAGGTGCGGGGCAAAAAAAAAAAAAAAAAAAATCAGCCTTAAGGCAAGAGTCAGACAAAACATCTCCGCACTGTGCTCATATCTCCCATATCTACCAGAGATCTTCATCAGGACATGAACAGGCAATACTGTATATAGACATTGAATTTTATGGTTCAAGTTGTTTGCGTCTGCTCTATAGAGGCATGCCCCATCCCCCATGTGGGAGGATCAGACAGTGCTGTCCAGCTCCGCTCTGATTGGTCCAGCCTGAGAGCAGTTTGACTCTCAGTCATGTAGATCACAATCACCTGAGTGATGAACCTGTTTGTGTCTATATATTGCCTGTTCTGCTTTGTGATGGTGGTTTGACAGTGCTGGGAGCTACTGGCACAGTGTGTGGGTATTTCGTTCTTACCTTCATGTAGTTTTCCAACCACAGATCTGAACTCCAGCTGGTACAACCAATAACGGGACCGACTCTGGCTTTCTACCTTTGTAACATCACCAAAGAGGTGGTTTCCTTTTACAGTGAGTGTTGCCTTATACAGTCCCCCTCTGCAGCAGTTGGCATGATAAACATTTCAAGCACAGAGCATCTTCTGTCTCAACATATTGTATCTCTTCTTTTGTTTGTTTGTGTTTGGGCCATTTCTGTTCTCCTGCTGCCTCTTTGGTATGAATGTTGTTTTATTTTCTCCAACTCTACACCACAATTACAGTGCGTTGGCTGTTTTCAGCAAATGATAACTTTTATGAAACCTTTCTTTTGTATATGTCTCTATAAACAACAGTTTTCTTAGCTAAGTCCATGAAATCAAGAATTTATATATCAGCAGCTAGTTTAAGGGGTGGAATATAAATGGTAGTATGGGTCTAATCAGTCTAATATCAAGGGAGAGGCTGTTCCAAAGTTTTTGAGCACAGATGGCAAACGCACAGCCCGCTTTGAATTATAACCTTGTCCTCGGGACAATCTGACCCTGGTGAGAGGACCTAAGAGATTTTAGGTTTTTAGAAGGACAGAAATTCTGAAATGCATGCAGGAGCTTCCACCTAAATGCACCTCTGTAAAGTCTAATTTACCCCATGTCTAGTAAATCATACATTACAGTTGACAAGGTCTAACAGTGGAAGCATATTCAATGTCCAGAAAAGACACTGCACCTCTGATTTTAGCTGATACTTCTTAAGTGAAAGACACAGGAATGAAGAAGTTATTTGACGTACATGTAAAGTTAAAAAAATGTATCAAAACAGCCAAAAGTTAGCTATAGTTTAACCATAATTTTCCTGTATTTACAAATTTGCTGTTGCTGGCAGCAGTGTTGCTTTAATGCCAGTAACCAACCAAAGTGTTGTGCTTCTGTCAGGTAGCCAAGAGTTTGACAAATAATTAAGGCATTACTGGCAGTAAACAAATTATCAGTATGTGAGATGGTAGAAGATGGTGAGGTTCTGTATCCTGCTCTGCTGTTGCAATTCTCCCTCTATCCCTTTTTAGCTCTCTCCAAATAAATGTTATCAGCTGTTCCGTTTGTTGCATTGATAGCTGCTCTAATTGCCTGAGGGCAGCAGATTCCCTGGTGGAGGGATGGGGACATCTGAGGCTGAAGTGTCAGTTACTTTTTTCCCACACCTTCACAGAATTCTGGAGAACTTAATTGTAAGATGTACTCTAGGTTTTATATAATTCAAGGGTTTAAAAACTGGTTTAATATTCAGGGCAAAATTCTCATGTAGCTCACTCCTCTATGAGGCTTGATCAGAAGTTAGATTTGGAGAAATTTAATGCTGGCTTAGCGAGCACTGTAAAAACACAGCTACATCTTATTTGTATACGTTCCATATTGGCCAGACGCAGCATAGCATAGCTATGCTAACCATGCTAGCTGTGGTAACTAGCAGCTAGGTGCTGTGGAAGGCCTGCTGAGTGTGCTCCACTCAGGGCCAAACGCACATTTATCAACCAAAGTGTCCCAAACAGAGGCTCTGACACCAGGAGCACTGTCCCGTGGATGAGATGCTACGGACCCATTTTACCAGTCTGCACTGATTTCAATGAATAGGTTTAGCTGACAGTGATTCTATACAGCAGCTGTATTTTTTTTGTGAGAAACTGACTATACTATCCAGTCAAAATAAATTTCCCACAACATTTTAAATTACTGGTTGATTATCGTGCTCAATCGGTTGATTACCTTTAAGTGACAAACTCAAAACGTGACAATTTTTTTGATTCTCTTCAATTTGATATTTTCCTCCAATTAAGCATTTCAGTTTGAACTTACATATTAAATACAGTAAAAACACCACACTGAATGACTTTTTATGTACAGTAATAGCATATAGCAATGGTTAAATTATTCCTCTTTAAGCTCTACCACTCCACTTAAAAGCAATATTTTTCTTTTCAGGTGCAGTTTATTATCCTGTTTGTACAATAAACACCCCCCACCTCAATGGCATATGGACTGGGGTTTAAAATATAATTTGTACAGCTACTTGTACAGTATAAGCATTAACTAAATTACATGAGTTTGGTTTTGAATCAGAAGCTGTTTTTCTGTTTTTACTTGCAATTTAATACTGCAGCATTCATTTCAAACTGCAAACACCTGTGATTTCATGGCTGCAACAGGATTTAGAAATAGTAAACAACATAAAAAAAGCCCTCCCTAACATTCACATAAAACTATACTATGTCCTCTTGATAATAGGAGATTTTAGATGCTTTACACTTAATGAACGTTCAACCCAGAACTCTGATATTCAGCATGAATTTCTTTCCATTTTTACCCCCAATTATGAAAATTCATTCCCAAAAGTCAAGAGCAGCAGAGTTGTTAGGCTACACATTAGATGAAATGTCCATTTGTCCTGAGACAACTCCTCCCAATTCCCACATAACCAGAGATAAAAGTTTGAATGAGCATAAAAGAGACAGCTTTTAAATCCCAGGTCTCATGTGGTGTCAGATTGTTCTGTGTGGCAAGAGAGGCACGATCAGGATAAGTTAAATTTGATTTGTTGCAGTGATCAGTGAAGCAGGAGGATGTGTTCAATTAAATATTTTACTTTAACTTGTATCTCTGAAAAGTAGTCCCAGGGCTGTAGGCCGTCATCCACCACATTCCTCTGCAGGAAAAGATCGTATAATGAGAGGAAAGAAGTTCATGGTTTTCTTATTGTCATTACGCTTCACATGAGCGCTGAATGGACTGTCTTACTCCTTGTTTTATTAGAGGTATCAGATTCAAAGTTATTTAGTCTGACCTCAGACTACAAGATTTTTGGGATAAATAAAGACCTTACCTGACCTAGAGAAAATTTGATGCCAATGCTATGAAATATGCATCCTTTAAGTATTCCATGGTCATATTTCTGGCTGATCCAGCAACAGAAAGGGAAGTGAAAGATGTGAGAATTTGGATTTACTTTAGTCAAACAAGTTAGGCATTAGCTGCTAGCCCAGTGTTTCTGGATACGGTGTGTGCCTGCAGATGCAAAACCCTCCACACTGCCAGTAATCACTATACCACTTGAATATCATTTAGAATGACACTTTGTAATGCAAATACGTTGCCAGATGGCTAAACATCTTTTAATACCTCAGTCTTACATGTCAGCAATATTAAAACCTATAGAACAGCATCTGAATGAATGGTCATTCAAAAGGCATTTCAGTGCACTGGTTTCAAGAATTGACCTCTTTTGTGCTCCTTACAAATTCTACAGTGTCCCTTACATTATACTTGTAATCAGATGTCACAAACATGATGCTAATGCAGTGCCACAATTGGTGCATTTGCATCTGCAGATGATGCTGTTTGGATTCTTGTCCTTAAATCATCTGTTGTTTTTGCACAATAAAATACTTCTCTTCGGAAAGAAAAAGTGGTGGCAATTGTGTGATCTCATAAAAAACAAAGTGCCAGCTGTGCCAAGCTGAGGTTTTTTCCAAGCAGTGTTCAGGTTGGGAAAGAGATGAGAAAGCAAAAATAGTTACTTACAATTACCAGTGAGAGTTAATTAAAAGCACTGAATTTTTATCACTATTTGTCTTGTGACAGATGATGGTGAGAACTGAATTGAAATCTCTTTATTTTCCTTAGTTAAGGATGAAGTGAGTGGGGAAAATGTAAATATCAAGTTTCCCATGAAGCCAATAATACAAAAATAATAGTCGTGTGAAAGGTGTGTGTGCAAGACTGCAGGGGCTATCAACAATATACAATATTACTAGAGATCTGAAGGCACCAAGCTGCAGCCTGAAAAATGAAGCCAGCAATAAAGTGCTAAATACTGCAGTTCTTAGAATGACCACTGGAGGCTGGCTCCAAAAGCTAATCAATCCCCACAGATTCTGCCAAACTTTACAGCAGAAATAAACATGGTTTTATGTTTATAGCTAATTGTAACAACTGTTTGATGACTGAATTTTTAAAGAATTTATCAGTTTAAATTTTATTAAGGCTTAAACATATGCATAATTTAGGGCATGCCGCTTTGAGTGACAGGTGGGTGAGCATATGCTAAGTCTTGGCTCTACACTCTTCTCACCTCTTTGTCCATTTTTGGATTAGCCGGGGGGTTAGGTGGAGTCAGACACTGCCAAGATGGCGACGACAAGGCAGCCCACTCTGAGCTTCAAAACCACTCTTCAGAAAACTATGGGTGACATCACGGAGGCTAAGTCCATCTTTATTTACAGTCTATGGAAGCAACACAATAAAACAACAGCTACATCCAAGGGGAAAATATGTTGCACAGCTAACTCTTGTGCTAGTGCTAGCATGAGAGCAGAAGTTAGCAGAGATGCGATTTTGACTGCAAGCAGATGTGCTGGGAGAAATAAAACAATCAGTTTTAAAAAATTGTCAACCTCTAGCCTAATGTTAGCGTATTGTTAAGTACACAAACACAACAAGATTGAACGGAACCAAGACATGAACATGTGCATGTTCATTCACACAAGCAGTAAATACTAAGCTTAGGTTAAATAGAAGCAGTGACCTCCAACATCTCAGTGAAAAGTAAATCCTTTAAGCAGATCACCAGGTCCCAACGGAAAAGAAAACTCCATTGTCACCTCAAAGCCTTTTCTTTTAGAAGAGTATGTAGCAAGTTCATAATCAGAAGGTCAAGCATTGCATTTTGGGATGGTTTAGCAAAAAGAATTAAACAGGCCATGAACACTATATTTTTCATGACATGTTTTCTTTCTTTTTTTTTTCTAAGTTCTATCGCCCACTCAGAGTTCTGACACTCAAAAATAAATGATAAACAGAAAATGTAGTGCAGGTAGCAAAAAGAAGGAGATTTCAGACATGGCATTGTCTTCTGTGCTTTCATGTATGATTTTGTTACCGCCTCCTTAGATGTTCTTATTCCAAGGCCTTCAATTGCATGTCTTCAGTATTTGGGATTTTATAGGCAGCCTGATCTCCATGATATACACTTACCAAGTGCTCAAAAAACCCACAACATATTGTATTATATATTGTTATGTGTTATGTAAACCTAAGGTTATTTGTATGAATCTGCAGACATTTACAATAGAAAGTTCACGTCAAATTTTAGTCAAAAAATGTTTTCATTTTTCATTTGAAGGGTAGAAAAAGAATGTGTCATCTTTTTGCTCAGGAAAATCAAAGAAGAAAATTCCACCTGCGTAAAGCAAAACACGCTCCCATTTCTCAGTGTCAGCTGAGAGAGTAATAATGAGGAAAAACTGAGGAATTGTGGTGAAATACAGCTTTTGAATAGCTCAACTTTAATATGCTATTTAGGGGAGAGAAAAGAAACATATTTGGGGGAATTGTCAGATTTGATGGTGTAGATTATGTTTATAGGGGGGTCAGTCCAAATGAAAATTACACTGTTAAATACATTCCACTATAAAACACTGAGTTCTTGGCATCACATCTAATACTGCTGCAATAACTGCTGCACTGCATAGAAGTATTGATTTCACTTCTGTTTGTCTATAGTGCAGATTTTCTGTTAAAAAAAATACTACAGTGTAATAGACTACAGTTGATACTGTACAGTTTTATATTTAACATTGGTCCTTCAGTCCACAATCTCTTAAAATAACTGTACTTTAATGGTTTTTTTTGTTTGTTTGGTTTTTTTTTGTTGTTTTTTTTTTAGTCTGTCCTTCTGTCCTCTCATGTACGTGGCTTTGAATGAGTCTGTTCATTAGCATTTCATAGTGCAACCAATGCTGCCCCCGGAGGCTCTTAAGGTGGTGCTGTACACAGACTCATATTATTTGCTCTTTGTCAACTGAGACTTCATTAAAAAAAACTAATTACAGATTTTAATTAGAATCCTTGGATTATACTTTTATATTATCGATATAATAATCACATCCACTCACAATCCTCTGTGTTTACTAATCGTCAGAGCGGCAGTGTTTAAAATCTGATACATACAAAAACTCCAACATTTTGTTTTCATGTTGAAATAAATTGCAAAAAGTGTTGTTAAGTAAGGTTATATTGGGAAAAAAAAAAAACCCAAAAACAGTCAAAGTATTCTATAACTGTTGGGTTCATGCAGTATGCAACCACTGCATTATAAGTCTGAAAGTGGTTACAGTCATTGAGACTGAGTGCACATGCAGTTTTGATTCATTGCTACATCAGGTATATGTGGTTTGAATTAAAATACTTCCATTAGTTTTGTTAAATAAAAGTCTAAAGTGAACAATGTTGTGCATTCCTGCTGTATCTTTGTTCAGATGAGGCCAACATGGTGGTAGTTCTGCATATGGATGGCAGGGACATGCCCTTACCAGTGTTTTGGGAGCACAGAATTGCCCCTACCACTATCTGACTAAATTCACAATATGTCTGAAGTGAAGTCATATTGGATTACTCTGATGTGCCCTCCCAGAGGCTACATCTCCAAGACAACCGATTTAGGCATGCTATGATGTGATTGGCTGAAAGGGTGGGGGCTGTCTGGAGGCTACATACTGATCTTATATGTTGTATGTTGTATTATATGATAATAAACCATTTGGTTGACAGCATTAAAAAGTCCTCTTTGTTTTGGAGGGGTGGTGGGGTTGTTGTGTTCCTACCAATATTGAGACTAAACCCACCCCCTTGGTGACAAATCATATTCTTCATTCATTCAGCATATTCATGCTTCCCTTTTCAAACATCTTATTGAGTGAATCATGTTTATTATCCTGCATATAATAACATGCAGAGGACTAATAGTTACCATGGATAAGTACTGAGGCATATCAGCAAGGTCAGCATGCTCAAGCCCACAAGTATTCTTACTTTAGCATCAACAGTATGCTGACTGGTTCACTGCAGGGGTTTATTGAAAGGAATAAACTAATCTATGGATTTTAGTGGTACAATTTGTAGTGAAAGTGGGAGACGTTTACCAAAAGTCACACTGAACAGCATTGTGTCCACTGCTAACATGAAAGCAGTGTGCTGTGAGACAGTCAGTGGCTGGCTGTAGCCACTAATTTCCCCTATCGTGCCATGAGTGTGTCAGCCTCTAATGTGATGAAACCAGCCGAGTGCAGAACACTGTATCACACTGGCAGTGTGCCAGAGATAACACTCTGAGGCCAGCTGAGACGCTTACCCCTGTTGGAGAATCTCTTAAGAAAAGTCAAACACACCCTGCATTTCTGCATAGAGACAGCCAGCCGTGCTGATAACAGCTGAGAGTTAAACACTGCTGCATATTTTAAGGCTAAATTAGAGAATAAAGCAGCCGAGGCTATAGACGCCTGAGGTGTCGGGGCAGGGACTGCCAGTGGTCTGTCAAGGCCTGGGTAGCTTCGCCCTGAGGGCTACATATGACCCAGCAAGGCATATGACTTGTTGATTTGTGCCAACATGGACCATACTGATGAGGTGAGTCTGACCCGCAGCGTTGTTTTTCAAAAACAGAAGATCATAAACATGACAGGAACTGGGAGAACAGACATTACCTGTTTGTTTAATGGCTATTCTAGGCTGGCTCCCTGCACTGAGGGGCCAAACCACTTTCTCCCATGTTTTTCTATCACCATGAGACAAGCTTAAACAATTAAAAGACCCTAACTCACCTAGACTGAAGGTTTTAAAGCAGGAGTAAGTGATAGATATACGAAAATAGTTCATATGTGTGATGTGTTTAGTGGGGTTTAATGACAGAAAACAAGGTTGAAAACAGGCTGAGTCAGATTAACTGACCTAATATACCATCAGAGAATGAATAACACAAATGTGACAGCTCACTTTCAACTAAATCCTGAGCCTCAGTGCAGGTTTACTGTGAAAGTGGGCTATGTGGTAAAATGTATTCAGCCTTTCGGGGTAAGGTGCATGTCCCCTAACATGTTTCTCACATATCCAGCACAACTTTCTTGTCATGCATTACTTGCCGTTGCCTCTTAAACATCTTAGTCATTTTATACCCTGCAGGCTTATGTAATGCTTTACAACATAATCACAACACCCTTAATCCTGAATATTTCAATTAATTTCAGTTTTACTTTAAATATTATCATGCCTCCCAGTGTGACAGCAATGGGATTCTAAAGAGAAAAGATTTATTTACTCATTAAATTTGTACCCATACATCCAAAATGAATCTATTTTCAGATATAATTAATTTGCACACAAGCTACAGACCTATTAGCATAATTATTAAATTTTGCCAGGGTACATAACCTGCCATGATATTGTTTTCTGAATGTAAAAAGGACATTGTTGTGTATAACTTGCAACACAATAATGTCTGATTAAACCAATTAGATGTAGAGAAGATTATAAATCTGAAACACATAGAGTGAAACACACATTATCCACATCGCGTGCGCTCACACCTACAGCACGTGTTGGACACATCATGCAGACAGAGGAAGAAGTTGGTCTACAGTAGCCACAATGTGCCAGTCTGGAGAGGGCTGATGCTCTTCAACGCTGGAAAATAGGACAATACAGTGTCCCAGCAAAATATGTGTGTGCCAGCCCACGACTAATGCACGTCAAGATGCCACTGGTGTGCAGCAAACATAGAAAACAATGGGTGTGAGACACACATTGTCCTGCAAATGACAGAGGTAACCATGGACATTTTGTTTCATATAACCCAATTACCAAAAATCATAAACTTAAAGTTGTAAGATTTTCATGAAATCAAACTCCATCTTTGACTATTTATGGTTGGCAATTCTTCTGAAATAGCTGTTCTATGTATTTACATTCTGTGAATCCCTTTCTATGTAGTTGTTTTCAGACTTCACCACTGCCTCCATGGAATCAAACATACACCGTGCGTTTGTTTGGCTGCTCTGTAAACACATATACTCAGTAGTCCCTTCGTGTAGAACAAGAAGGACTGTCACTGTCCAGTCAAAGTATCATGTCTCCAAAATCATCAACTTTTCAAGTTTTAATGACAATTTTCTTTCATGAGCTACTAAAAACAAGCCCTGGTTTGTGTAACATAAGACAAGGGAGAATTTTGTTAACAATGCAGGAATGCTTAATATTTCAGTTAATATTTCAGTTAAAAATCCACAAATTTTGAGATATGCTGTTCTCACATATTTAACCTTTCTACAAGACTATATGCACATATACACACATCTCAAAACCTGTCCTTATAAGCAATCGGCTCTGTTTACAACACCAGTGCAATGAATGACTTGCTTTTTTTTTTTTATCTAAAATGATTATGCAAGTGTGGTTTCAGTCACTCCGTGCTCCCTTTGCTTTGCTGATACTTAATTTGTATGCAGCCACTTTCATTGCTTGCCCCTAGGAGAGCAGAGGTCCATATAATGGTTATTCCAAGAGCTCTGCTTTGAATATTTCAAAGGGATGCAACACAACTTAGAGAAAATTCAGATCAGTACAGATGGATTAATCAATGCTTTGGTATTTCACAAAAGAAGCCTGCATTAAGTTCAAAGAGGGGAACTTGTTAGCCAAACACACATGGGGGATTCTGTATTATCTCCAGCTTCTCTGGAGCTACAGTCTATGCTTCAGGTATTGACATTTTTATAGACTCCTCTGTATTGATCTGTGCAAAATGTGGGGAGTTTAATTGAAGAAAGGAGTCGTAATAAAAAGGAAAAGCAGTTCACACTATGGTTTGTCTCTCTGTCCACATTGTCCTGCAGTGCCAAACAGCACAAATGACACAGGGCCACAGTAAGTGCTGAGAAATATGGACATGTGTCTCCTCTTGTGTGTATCATCCTCAGAGACTCACCTCTCGTGCTTAACTGAGATCTCGTGCTTAATTATGCATGTAATATGTTGTCAGAGGAATTGTCTCCAAAGTGTGTGATCCGGTTTGTCAGTGTGAGATAAGGTTTGAATTGCTCTAATAAGAGCTCTTTCTATTGGGTTTCTGACATATGTGGAGAACTTCGCTGTCTAATACAAGGCTGCATTGGATCGATGCATCCAGTGCACTGAATTCAGAACACAGTGAATGTCTGGTGCTGGGACTGATGATTTTCATATGTCAGGATCATAGACTTAGAATATGAGGTTTTTATATTTATATAAAACATTGTACGTGAAAAATATGTAGTTTTTCGACCGATCAGGTAATATAGGGGACCAGAGAATTTGAAAATGATTCAAAAGCTGTTGAATTTTGCTTTTGATTGATGATCGATGATTCTGTTCAGGCTAGTTTTTCAAATGACAGAGGAAGATATCACAGAAATGTATTTTTGAGGATCTCTTCATTTCATTGATCTGCATTCCTCCGCTGACATTTCTGTCCTTGCAAGCTGAATTCTTCGACTGAGTATGAATGAGTGGTTATTGTGGGAATTTATTTTGGTCATAACTTTATTTGGACAGACCAGTGGTGGTAACTGACTTAGTGTCAGGTGATTATCTGTACTGCTCTGGGTTATTTTTAAGCTTAGACATAGGATTGATTTTAGAAATATAGGGATAGGTAGGATTACAAATGTCAGTGACATTTTCTTTATTATGTGTTTTTGTCTTCTAATGGGGGGGTTCAACATTGGACGACACAAACAAAGCCATTTCTCTTCTGCTGTCTGATTAACTTGACCTTTTATACCATTCATAATCCAGAAGAATGGGTATTTTTCTCTAGATTTACTAAATCTCATATTATTGTGTGCCAAACCTATGCCTCTTATTTGTCATTTCTCCCAAGCAATAAACCACACTAAAGTATTTCCATTTAAAGCAAAGGATGAATTCATATCCAAATCAAGTGTGAAACGTGTATTGAAGTCATTTCAAAGGATATGACAATCTACAGGTCTTATGAACCTCCCGAACAAGACTGTGGTGTACCTAGGGCACAGAGTCAGATTTGGTACTCCAAACACGTCATACTGGAGCACAACAAGGCTGCCGAGCCTGAATGCTTAATTTGCGGCCAGTGGGATGCTTTATCCAGAGATATAAACAAGCGCAGGCCCTATTGCATGCACCGTCACGTGGGGTGAGCATGGGCTGAATTGTTAAACAGTATATGGAGCCTCCTTGTTAACCCCCAGAGCCAGATTCCAAGCATTCATTCAAGAAAGACTCCAGACCTTGAAAATCAAGTTGTGCATAGCAATTGAAATCATAACTCCAAGGATGTGGGCAGAGCTACACTTCAGTTTTTTCATTATGTTTGACTCTCAGCATCACAGTAACAATACTCTGTGAATTCAAATGACCGAGACCAAAATGAAAAGCTATAATTAATAAGACAAGATTTTCATATCAGCACCAGTTAAAATGATATCTTGCAACTAGAAATATAAAGTGTTTATTAAATGTTCCAACTGAAGCTTTTTATATTAATAAATTGTGTGCTTCTTCTATGAGGATGTCTTAGAACAATGCTGAGCAAGCCGTTTAATATTTCAGCAAGCTTTCTCTGACTGAGACAACACTTGAAATCTTATGTGTATTTCAGAGAACATATCTAATGCCGTTTGTTAAACCAGGTGTGCAGATCTTTGAGGTGTGCTTTTATCATACAGTATGTGTCAATAACATCTTTCTTTGTGATTCATAACTGAAAATGTAGTATTCTTCTTTTGACTGTGAGCGTTGTTTTTGTTCCTGCATGACAAATCAATGCACATATTCAGCATCCAGTGCAAAACAGAAATATACAGATGCCCTGAAGATTCATGTTTAAAATGTTCAGATGTTTATAAGGCCTCAAAAAGCCTGGAACTACGAGTTTGTGTTTATCTGCAATTACTGAGCTGATCATCACCATCAGCGTGGTAATTGAGCTGCTTATTTAACATAACAGTCATTTAGAGAAACACAGCAGGTTCTAGTCCTGTGTTTTCAGTTTTAATACCCAATTTAATTTTTTTTTTTGTTGTATATATTTGAATTTTGTCTTTAAGTGGCTTAAATTTTATTATGGCTCTTTTTTGCTGCATCAGACTTGGCCAAAACTAATTCACCTTTATTCTGACAAGAAAACATGAATACAGACAGGTCATATTCTCTTCTAGTTCAGTTCAGAGTAAGATGGTTTTCCACCCGTGTCATATGTCCAAGGTTTATTGAAACAGTAAAAACTGTAAATATTGATCTAAATCCTCACAGTAAAAACCTAACAGAGTAATCACAGCATGTCACTACAGATGCATGTGTTTAGTTGTTGATGTTGTAACAGGAGGAACAATGGATCTATTCATAGGGGAAGGGGGTATGGGGCCGCATACATTCATGGCCCAGATTTGTGTACTAAACCAGTCACAATATATCATGAACCAGTGTCAAACCACACAGCATTTACAGCCTCAACTAATACTACAGATGGCCCATTATACAAATACACAAAACCCAGCAAGACAATACATACAAAACAGCACAACACACAAACAATGAGAAAATAAAAAGCAGTGGAATCAAATCATTCAGGACTGCATGACTGGCCCCTCTTTAAAAACCGTTTCAACTTGAGTTTAAAATGATTTCAGTCGTGATCCATTTTGAAATCTGTGGGTAAACACATTGATCTCCTGAATAGTCAAAGACTTCTGTCCAAACAAGGATTTACAAAGGGCATCCAAGGTCCCCCATAGACATCAAGTAACTGAGCCAGAAACCCTCAGATCACACCACTACCATGGAGCCTGGTTATTTAGGCTCATATGCATGTGTTTACGATTAGCAGATTTAATGACAGGACCAGAACTTCAGGATAAACTCTACTGCCCAGAGGGAAAGCTGCTCACTTTTTGGAACAGGTATGAATTACATTTGCCAGAAACTTTCATTGTGAACTTTTACAGTATATGTGTTAATTTGAATTAAAAAAAAGTGAAACAAAAACAGGGATGGTGGTAATTACAGTTCCCATCAAGTTAAATACAACATTTTATCACTCGCCACAGGTGTCAGAAAGGAAACTTGCTGAAAAGTATTGGAGGAAGGGAACTCAACCAAAGTCATTTGAAAGAAATGTTTTTTAAGACATTTTCTGGGATTCAAGCAGTCCGATTAAAGTGAAAGCAGTTGTCATTTCTGGGTCATTTTGCCAAGTCAACGAGGAAACAGATAAAGTCTCAATTAGAGAGATAGCATCCATCATATTCTGTCAGTCCTTAAATGGTATTACTTCAGAAGCTCCGACAGTTTCAGAGGGAAAAAGGTCTTCAGTCCAAAAAAACTCTACATTACTCAGCCTGCAGATCATATGGAATGAATTCTGTGCAGATTTTATCATGTGTCTGTCCTACATTTATACATGCAAAATACAAACAGAATTTCTGAAAAAGACAGAAATTTCAGAACTGTGTGTTGCATCTGTTCATTATGCTTAAAATTGATGGACATAAGTGTAATGTTACAACATTCCTGGACCCCCTGTTTGGCTGATGGGAGGGTGTCTGCTCTGCAATCTGGCTCCACAGGACACCATTCACAGAAATGTTCCCTGGCAGCGGTGGAGTGTGCTGGTTCTCAATCCAATCAAATTTCACCCACTAATTTTAATAATTGGCATGTTTTCAACCAGACAGAGAGGAACAAATCAGCTGGTGTTGAATTTGGCAGGAATTTCAACCTGCATATCTTGCAGGGCACAGCACTGGACACCACCAGCTTAGAGGAGACATGGCAGCACACCTCAGTGATCCGAGTCATATCCATGTGCCATGGATGCACTGAATGTTAAATTCGGCACATTACAATCACGTGTTGGCTCCCTCCTTGAGCCTCGATAGTGCTGCCTATTTTGTTGATGTGTTGAAATTCAACCCACCTCTTTGTTTGACAGGGCTGTGGGGATTCAGTTTCAGGAAATTTTATTGTGCATCACAATGTGTTAAAAATTGTGTGTGCAAGATTGGAAGTGAAAGATATCAGTCCAAACTAAAAGCATATTCCAAAAAGTCAATGAAGGTTAAAGGATTTATTTTTTGCTCAAAGTATTCATTTTATGAGCTGTCCACAGTATTTATCAACATGCATTTTTCACTTTAATAATTGTAAACAACACCTGGGAAAATCAGATGTTACAGAGTTTTGGGTCCATATAAAAAAAGAGCCTAAAATCATCCAAGTTTGAGCCTGGGTCCACATATTAAAACTTGAATGTAGCCTTCATTTCCATATTCATGACCTCCAGTGTGTGTCTTGCATTAAGCTGCATATTCCCTTGTGTGACTCCAAGGCTGGAACCAGCACAGTGGGGTGTGTACTCACAGTGGCTCTCAAGTGTAGTACCAGAGGTGGTGAAAGTGTTGAGGATGTTGTTATAGTTACTGTTGGGCATAAAAGCTTTATAGCTTCCACTTGTTCAGCACTGCCGAAATGAAATCTGCTGTACTTTATATTTTTCATCTGTAGTGTTTATAACTGCAAAATTTTAAAAGGAAAACATAAAAAGAGAGAGAGAGAGAGAGAGAGAAAGAAAGAAAGGAAAGTGCTCAATTATGTTTGTATGGTTGGGTCTGAAACATTTGAATTAAAGCTGCACTGCTCAATATTTTTTATATTAACAATGAATCAAGTGTATATGTGTAATGTGAAGGGTGTGGTTCAAAATGTTGAATCCACAAAGAATTATAATGCAACTCTTCATCTTCCCAGTCAGCAGCAGCAGGCAGCTGTTTTCAGACTGTATGATACCTGCCCAGTGACAAACAGCTGACAGACAAAATTAGCGGCTAATTAGTTAATATAGGTGGAGCATTTAACAGCTGAGGAGCAGGATATTTCCCTCAAGAGTTGGTGGGGAGAAAAAAAAAAGAAAAGAGAATAAATATGGGACTTACATCAATCAAGATGCCAGAAACATGACTTTATATGAAGGGCAACGTTGCTCCATGTTTGGGGGATGTGTGAATAGGAACCCGTTTTCTAAGACATTAGCTACAACAACTTTATAAGCTAATTATATGTAAGGGTTTTTGCAGCTTGATGCACTGGCCCTATGTGAAAAAGAAAATCAATTAATACTGCTTTCAATTATATAAAATGCCAATAAAGTGTTGTAATGGTTTATGCGATTTTAAGCAGTTACTGCCGAACAATTAAGATGTCACAACAAAAATGCATCAAGTGTTTTACCAAAAGAAAAGGAAAAAAAAAAAACATTCAACTAATAATTATCTTTAGTTCCAATCAGAGAAGTGCTAGTTGTAGCCGACGGCTGTAGTTAATCAGCAGGAGATTGTTGGTGCCACAGTGGTGCTTCACACCAATCTTAAAACAGAATAATATGTATGGAAAGCCATCACTTATCCGGGTGCCCTGCTGTCCATAAAGAGCAAGTAATTCATTACTGTCACCCTTAAAGTACATAGCCCTGATTGCTAATGCGAGGACACAATCACCACGCAGGCACACAGAGCCGAGCAAATATTCAGCGACAGCCTTGTCTGCACTAAACAATACTGGAGTATTGTTCATATAATTTATGAGTCATGACTTTGTCTTCATTTAAACCCTGCAACTGACTGCATTTGTTCTCCCACACTAATGCATGTTGTGGTAACATTATTTTCTAGGCTTTCTTCTGTGTAAAACACTCTCTTGTATTTGTTTGAAATCTAATATGTGATCCCGAGGCAACGGCCGTCTCCTGACGTCAGGCCCAGTCTGACAGGCATGTAAAAATATCTGTTTACATTATAACTTGACAACAGTGTGCTGACATCTCCATTTCCCATGTGACCACGTGAAATAACCCTGTCAAAAATATATTACAATCCATACTTATGACATTTTGCTCTCTTCAGTCACACAAGGTCATCGGGGTGAGGCTGCAGACATGCTCTATGGCGAGGAGCCCGTGGTGCAATTTTAATGACATACACGATCATTGACGGTGGGTACAATTTTTCAAGGTGGAACAGATGGAATGCAGAAATCTGTTTCTGCTTGAGTCTGAGTGAGCATGCAACACTTATTCAACCAATGTTTAAAAAGATGAAGAAAAAGTAAAAAAAAAAAAAAAAATCTCCCTTAACAGCATCTGACTTTCTGAGCTTTCAGTCAGCGTGTATTAGATTTATCACTTTCTTGTCCCTACACCTTGTTGATGCCTCCAGAGTATGACTACATTGGTATAGGAGGGGAGGGCTAAGCTGTGACTATGACATCTTTCTTGGTGCATTATCTTCACACTCAATCTCCTTGGGGTAGATGGAGTGCACAGAGGAAGTGCTTCCACCGGTTAAGTCCTAGCATGTAACCAGACATTGCTTTTAGGGGTCGGCTGTTAACAGGGTTGACAATGCTCTTTTATAGCCTTCAGATTGAATATTCCCTGAGTCTCCCGCTCCAGAGGCCATGTCATTACAGCTGATAGCTCCATTATTTTTTGAAAGAGTTGGCAGGACTTTTTATGTTTTGTATTTTCCCTGCACTTAATGGCTGTCAGTGTTCCTTACCTTTAGTGCACATACTTTCACAAGGACATTTTTGGTTAGGGCACTGTTGCTAGTGTTCACTTTCTGTACTCAGATCTCCATGTTCAGGTAATTCAGGTATATTGCATATTACTAAGGGCATAAAATGCCTGACCTTGTGAAGGTAAGTAGTGTCTATATTGAGTAGACAAAGTAGAGGCTCAAAAAGGTGGAAAAATGCAACGTGGTCCTTTTCATCATTTTTAAATATCAGCCTCTCTTTACGTGATTTGACATTTTCAGATCACTAACTCAACAGCATGGTCCATGGCTTCCAGAGCCACAACTGTTTTAATGTTATACAGTGTTAAACAGTTGAAGCTCCAAAGTGTAAATTATTGAATGATTAAGTGATGAATAATCACATACATTTTGTAAAATAAATGAACCAGTAATTTGTGAAATGATTTAAAGAAATTAGTTAAACTGAATAATAATAATAATTATTATTATTATTATTTTGATAATAATAGTATTATTTTCAAAGGGATTCATTTTAATTTTAGTATGGATTTTTTTTTAAATATTTCATTATTTCATAATGGCACCTTTCACAATGACACTTTGATTTGATGTCATATTTGATTTAATCATTTTCATGACAGTGGTGTTGTTACGTTTCAGCCAGTCATATATTCCCTGCCTCTGGGCGAGCAACCTGCCCAGCTGTTACTGAATTCAGACGGTTTCCTCCTCTTAGCAAGAGCAGGAGCAGTGTAATTCTGTATCAGCTAAACAGAGGCTGCTGCTGTGAACACACCACACAGACACAAACCTCTACTTTTATGAGACTTGATAAGGCTGCACATGCTACCTACGCTAACAGGCTACAGCAGGTTGTAAGACTGCAATACAACTCAGCATCGAAGAGAAGAGCCAGTGTTAGCACAGTTAGCAAGCTCCTTGGCTACAGACGACCACAGACAGAGTCTTTGCTCAGTATAAGTATGAGGCGGAGGAATTTATATGGAGGATTCTATGGACATACTGTGTGCAAAATTCTGAATTGTCTATGTGGTGTATTTTGGTTTTTGGCATACATGAGTGGCAAAAGGGCTGCTTCATAAATAACTGACATCCATGTTTAATGATTGAGTAGAAAGTACACTGTGCCAAATTGCCTTGACTTTCCCTTGTTCCCTTCTCTCTGCTGCTTCATTCCTCCCTTTTTGTGCTCCAAATTACTTCCTGGAGGAGGAGTTAAAAAAAAAAAAAAAAGCTATAGAATAGATCCCTGGTTATCAGGACTCTGCTGGTTTTGTCTCTAAACATCTAATTAGAGAATTCAGCAGAGTAGGAAGTACTGAAAGCAAAAAGTACCCCAGGCCCCGGGATGGTAGGAAAAATAAACTAAATTTCATCAAGCACACGAACAGACAAATCAACTCATCAATCAAGTGAAAATGATTTTTCCATTTATTTCATTATGTGAGGAGAAGAAATAACATGTCATATTATGATAGATAAATTAATAATGCGGACAGCATGTGGATGGAAGGGGTGGGCATATACGAGAGAAATACACAGGGATGTATTGGAAATGGGAAAAGAAAAAATCTTTTTTTCACATTTGTCTGGCCAATGCTGTTTAAATCTACAGCATACAAATTAGTTAGGATCTTTGTACTGTTAAAAAGAAATGTGGCTACAAAAGTGAGAAAATTTCCCCTCATCATACAATTTTGCTCAATTAAAGGTTAGAGGTCATTATTAACAAAAAAAGTTCTGTTTTGTTTTTTTTTTCACATCATTTCAAGACCTCAAGCTTGTCAAAAATAACTAGGAAAACATTACTCTCTGTCAGAGAACTAGAAAATGGGGGTTTTATTCCTACTTTTTCGTTCTGCCTTATGAATTGTATTGATGTTAGAGCTTCTCTTAGAAAAAAACAGAACTATAATTACAGCTGATATGAAGAACACACTTCACAGAAGGCTGTCATTTAAAAGCTTTTTTAATGAGAAGCTTTACAAGTACAATTACATGTATTAATTGGTTCCCTGTAAGAATAAATGAGAATGATAGGGTAATTAAAACGTTTTGGTCTTAATTTCCCTAAAGATAATATACTATATGATTCATTCAAAGTCAATTATGAAATAACTGAAATTATCACGAAGTGGTTTTACTGTTCTCACCTTCGAAGGGGTTATATTGGTGTCGTAAACCTTGAACATGGTAGCTGGTTTGACCAACTGCCCCCTAGCTTAGAAATTAGAAATGGTAATAATATGATCACAAACAGGACATGGCAACACATGAGGATACAAGCCTGGTAGATGCAATGTAATGTGCGTAAGAAACAGTAAAAACAAATACTTAATATTGAATGTTAGAGTCACTCCTGAATTGTTAAAATGAATATTTAAAAAAAATTATCACCTGTTTCACCTGTGCTCCAACATCTATTGAACCTAGAAGTACCATCATGTTTGAACATAGTGAATTCTGAACTGATTTCTAATTTTTTTTTTTTTTTACTTAATAAACATCATAACACCAAGCAGTCATTCCATCACTGAGTTAGCCTGTTACAAGACAAAAAAAATGTTAAGGAGATGCTGGACAATCATTGAATGTCAAGAAGCCAATTTACCATTTCACAGCCTTCCCGAGGATAGTAACATTTGAGACCAGTAGCTAAGTTATAGCTACACCAGGAAGGCACTAGTTAACAAAATAAATAAGTCTGAATAAGTTAACAGACCATATTACTGTATGGTCAACGTAACTCTGTCACGTCACTGTCTTACAATAAAATGCTAAAAAAATCTGACAAAAATGTAAATTACCTTTCTGAAATATGCAGCTACAGTAGAAGACTACAGTTTGTTACCTGGATATAAAACTATACTGAGATAGTTTTTTGTTCTTAAAACCACTAGATAATGTCTTATGCATATCAAAATATAATATAAAACACTGGAAAAGTGTAAAATATGGGACCTGTAAAATAACTGCGTAAACATTTTTACATGTAATGTAATGAGTGCAAGAGTCAAAAATAAACAATCTTATATACACTCTATATACACAACACACAATATGTAGGATGTTTGGTAAGAATACAGATTTAAAATCTCCACAGACTGCCTGGTGGCTGAGATGGGACTTTTCTGCTGCACCCCGGATGTGTGAGTTCTGAGTAGACCTCAGTGGAAAACAGTGGATAATTAGATCATTAAAGCTGCTCACATGATCAGCAGCTGCAGCAGTGGAAGGAAAGTTTGTCAAACCAAATTCCAAAAACCTTTATGGTGTGTGGTTGTTCCCAGAAATTGTCACTGTTATCATGACTAAGGTTTGTATGATTATCCACTGTTAGATTATCCAATAGACGTGCTGTTTTGTTTTTTTTTTTTTGTTTTTTGTTTGTGATACAATTTCTCCAAAATCACTTCTAATCCCAGTAGTCTTTACATATTATCCCATCCCATCATCCTAACTTCACCATGTATTATTTTATATTTACCGGAAATTCACCCTGCATTATTGACTGTCTAACTTTTATATTCCTTTAAAAACCATATTTCAGATCACTTCATAATAGGTTGTGATTTTCAGTATTTTTGACACTGATATACTCTAATGGTTGATATCATCAGCAAATGATTCAGAGGTCAGACATTGACCTGATATAAAATTACAAGCACAAATACTTTGGCATGAAATTACGCTATGACAATAACAGTTTTCCATTTGGAACTCCAACTGAAAGGCTACACGACGTTTGAATGCATTTGTCGCATTGTACCATCTCAGCACTTTCAAAGAGGCGTGGGGGCATGGGCCTCTTTTCATACATGCAGATGCACTTACCTATTGCATTCAGCAATATTACAAACAACTTCAATAAAGAGAGAGAGCACTCGCTGAATACCACGCACACTACATAATTGATTTTTTTTTTTCTGTCTGCGTGAGAGAACACTTTAATTCTTGCATTACTCATTCCAAAATGATTTTCATTTATGCTAAATGAAAATTATTTATCCAGGACCCGTGGCTATCTATGGTGGCCAGTGTCTTATGATGGCTATAATTTAAAAAAATGTGTTTATGGGTTGTAAATGGATTTTGGTAACCTGCTGCCTTCAGCTAGACCAGGCTGTGTATGCATTTATTACATGGTTTGTGAATGATTAGTTGTTTGCTCTATATTGGTTTTTAATAAAAGAATTCATTGCTACGAATTCTTATTTTAAGAGTGTCAGTAGATGACATTAGAGTATAAGGTGTTATCATCCCTAGTATTTCTACAATGTTTAATATTGTCATAAAATGTTGTTGAGCCAAAGCCTGTTGTTTATTCCTTAAGATGCCGAAAGTCTTTCAAAACTGGTCAAAAATATAGTAGTCCAGTTAGTGTAACTATATTTATATAACTAACTATACCACTTTAATAGTTTGATGACTAAAAATATGCTAAGCAATCTGCAACCTGCTATTACTGGGAATCATTTTTAACTGCAGAATGATACACATTTGATGTACAACTGAATATTTCCAGCAGCGGGGCAGTGTATATGGGATTAACTCAAAATAACCCACAGTGTTTGTGTTCATGGTAATGAAGGAAAATGTCACCCAGTGAAACAATGTGCCTCATTTATATGCTTCCAATCATTGTTAGATGGCGAGTTATACAATGGAGAGCTATATGGCAGAGAGGAATAAGCTATATTAGATTTTGAAAAGACCTAACAAGCACAGAGGGTACTTGTTAGGTCTTTTTCATAGGATTTGTTGACAATAGGAGAAATTGAGCGTATCAGAGGCCTCATCCAGCTTCATCCTTTAATACTGTACACAGTCATGTCAGTCTGCAGCTAATGTCTCTTATAAGGTAGAACTGCCAAGTTCACAGGCCCTGGAACGCAGCATGTATTTTAACACTAGGTAAGCAAGGCCAACTGAAAACCAAACACCCTGTGCATGTTTGTGAGCTGAAGCAAGAGAGAGTCACTGAGCACATTTTGCTTTTCAAAAAAAAATCCCAGTTTGATGTAGAGTCCTTTCCAAATCATGTGTCACTTCTACAGTAAGACCCCTGCTCTGCGCCTGGTCAGGCCAATATGTTGATGTCAGATATGCCAGGGGTTTTTGGTGTGTTATTTTAAAGTCTGCCAAGAGGTACACAGAGGGGAGTGTGTGTCATCACTGCTGAATCCAGAACCACTTGTTTCACACCATATAACAAACCTGCCACCCCCTACAGCGTGTGCTGATCAAGCTACAAAAGCACCTTCTTCCCAGTTGCTGCACAGAGCACTTCAGGCGCTCTTTTGTGCCGACAGCCATCAGTCTTGAGACTGTACAGAGCTTCCTGGCCATCGGTCCCAGCCTCAGCCAGCCAAGATGCCTGTAAATGTTACCTATCATCAACTCTTTATGCTCTAGGCAACTCTATACAGCTCTGCTTACATGAGTCATATGACTTCATTGTGTATATATCTGATTGTTAAATGTAAATCACATTTTTTAAATATATGGTTTCACCATCAAAATTAGTTTCTGTCCGTGCTATCTATGTATGTAAAAGATGTGAGTTCATCAGGAAAGTGTATTTTATAAACACACAGACACCTTAACACGGAGATGATCATGTACATGACAATGGGGTAATGTGAACAGAAAGGTACTAGCAGTACTATCAAGTACTAGTATTAGTTTTTTGCTGATGTTACACAATTTTATGCACAATTTCTTTGTTATATAATATTATATATTACCAGTTTTCTGTACTTTTACTGTAATAAAGTACAGGTTTCACGTGCTGATAAAGGGGCTGCTGAGCTCAGTGTAGTTTATTTTTGTTGATGCATCATATTCCTAATTACCGCTGCAGCGCTCCAATTCATACATGCCTAGTATAAATGTTTCATCATCTCATTATCATCTAATCTATAATGTCAAGGTTGTAACAACCACGTTGAGGGAAGCATTATTTAAACTGCAATGCACTTGAAAATCAAAACAGATGGGCTAAATCTAATGGCAACGAACATAGGTACTGACTCTGGGGCCCAAAAATAGGCATCTGTTAACCATAACAGAGAAACAGTGTGAATCTATATGAAAAATGCATTGGCTTATGGTGGTATCAGTCATGTTTACTTTACTGCTCCCAAATGGGTTTGAGGGACATTCTGGATATGCACCTGGGTGTTTCTGCAGATTACTTCAGCAAGCATCACGTCGAACGTATTCCGATAGCTGTCCCATTTGCTCTGACAATTCCCCTTTGTTTATTTAAAGCACAATTCTTAGGGTAAATATTTTCAGTTAGTTAATAACTGGAGGCTGGTAATTGAGGTGCATCATTTAACACTCCTCATTTGACGCTTCCATGGTTCATTGCAGGCATATGATGAGTCTGATGTAAAATGTCAGTGGCACTGGCAACAGTGTTTCACCACTACACTGAGTGATCACATCACATTTTAAATATCTCTGCTTGTATTTATAGACCAGCTTTAATGTATAGTCTTCTTATTTTGGCCAAACATCTTAAACATGCTGGGTCTTTGCTGCCGTTTTAAACTAAATAGGAATTATGTGTTTTGATAGGATATTATGTTGCCAAAATAAAAATGTCATGTTTTATTACATCATAAGTTAAAATCAACTCATTTTTTTTAGGTTATTTTAGGTTAGAATTAGGCTTTAGGGTTGTTGTAATGTTTGCCGTGAGGGTAAAAGAGGCACAATGTTAATGAGTGTATTCACAAGTATAGAAGTGTACACTGTGTCTACACTCTGCCATGGTTGGACATTGAGCCAAGAAAGTCAATGAGCTAAGTCAAGTTTATTTGTATAAGCCAGTATTACACACAATGTCCTAAAGGGCTTTTACAGGGCCATATTTCTAATCAATCAATTAGTGATTTAGATTCATTTTGAACCAGGACTCCAAGGTTACACTTCCTACATCAAAACCGCACAACAACTTTAATTATATTAAAAACATGCACACATATACGCAAGGTTGCAACACAAGCACTGCAATTCAAAACTTCAGCATCAAGCGCACAAGCAGCCTCTGCCACCACAGACTGTCTGATGTACAACGTGTGCAGCTTTTGGCAGGATTTAGCAGTACATCAATTATACAGTTCTCTACCTTATTCAATCTACACATACATTTATACATAAGGTTGCTTATCACTGCCTCACATGTGGGTACATTTAGGCTGACAAACACATGACTAACACCATAAAGTCTTGGCACACAAAATAACTCCCTTGTGGCATCATTGTAAATTGCGTTTTTTTTTTTTTTTATACTTACACCATGTGAGCAGTATACGGTAAACCCAGCACAGACAGACCTCCTAATCAGTTTACACATTTGCATTACCTCGCATATATATATATTATCTGGAATATCTGCATTGAAATTCTCCTGAAATATGAGATAGATAACTTGTGCCAAGAAATATATACAGAGAAAACAAAATCTGCAATGTGTATGTTCAATTTTTTTTTTTTTTTTTTTTTCTCTCCAGCACTTACTTAGAGGGTAGATGTTAAAAATGCACCTTAATATTCACAGCTGTCATTAGAGGGCCACGTGACACTTTGCTTCACCCACTTTGCCCTCTTTGTAGACATTTTTTCAGCCCACTTAGTAAAGCTTTACCTGACAGTGATGCGATGAGTGGGAATGTTTTCACTTCTTGTTCGGGATTCTTTTGATGATTTTTTTTTCTGGTTAACTTGTCTGAGCTGATACTTTTGCCAATGAAATATTAATCCTAGCAGTTGAGAATGTGCATGACAAGTAAGTAAGAGGGTAAAAGAAGCTGAGTGCTTTAGAATATTTTAGGTAAGAAACACGACTGCATATGGACTGAGGATCCTGAGGAAACTATAAGAAGTTTTTCACCAAGAAAAAAAAAAAAAGTACCAACCCTCAACCTCTTCTGTTAGATTTCTTGTGGCAGTAAATGTCATGCAAATGTACTTTGGAAAATCAGACTCATTTCAAGCACTTAAACAAATGACCAATGTTGTCATTTCTGCCAGTGAACACTTTCTCCTCTCTACTCATGAAAGGGAAAATATACGTCCCCAGGAACCCTGTCTGTAATCCCACATGACAAAAGTAAAACACCTATAGCATGCCAAGAAACTGGCACAGGGTGAAGTTGCATGAAGCGGTTGATGTAGTGCATGACCTTGACAAGAAGGGACCAGATGGCTCACCACAAACAGCCACACAGTGGTGGAGCATATGTTTGTATCATGGTCTGATCTGGGCACAAGCCAAGAAGAGGAGATTTCCTATTCTTCAAGAGAAATAACTGTTATTATTATTCTTTATTATTCCTATTCTATATTCGACAGTTTGGACATTTTCATAAAAGCACAGCGGAAGATCAAGAAGTGTGAGATTCATTTTTTTTTTCTTTATGACTAGTATTAAAGGTAATCTTCCTTTTCCTAAACATCTTCTTTGTGGCTTACCCTGCAAAGATCTGAGTGGCTTTTTAGTTTTGTATTTCGATCATAGGTTACGGTCTTTTTTGGTTATTTGAAAACACAGACATAGGGACAGATATTTCTGTTTACAGATGCCATATTCTCCATACATTAAGCACAATAAGCTGGTATATTTAATAACAGTACTTAAAATAAGTAATTTCTTTCAGTTATAGTTCCTGTTTCCAGACCAGATGTTTTCAATGGTGTGATTGCTCTTCCCATGTATTGCAACCACATCCACTTATTATGCAGCCCTAACTGTGGACTGGACCTGCCCCGCCCTGAGTGGATGGTTAAAGAAACCCACTCTTGATGTCAGCAGGTTGCATTACCCTCACTTTATAAACTAGGCACGATATTGTTTCAATTTACCTGCTGTTAATTTACCACCATTAACCTCAGTCTACCTGAATTTCATTACTCATTAAGAGGAGCTTAATATGCAGTAAGTGTAACTTAGGACACAGATATCACTGCAGAGAAATAGGAGGGGGGGGGGGGGGGGGGGGGGGGTTACTAGTAATGATTAATTTGTTTACTTGCAAAGAAACATGTGAGAAAGCAGTAAGGAGACTTTTGCACCGTCAGCACAAAGACATAGGGTGAGGGGGCTTCGACCTATAAATAGGGCAGCATTGAGTACAGTAGTGGCATCATTTGGGAGAAGAAAAATAGTGGTCGATCAAACACCTCCACAGGCAGAGGCAGCCAGGTGTACTAAAGCAGTGTCTCAGGAAAAGCAGGGTCAGTAGGTGAGAGGATAGAACGTGGAGAGGAAGGAACTCGGCTGGAGAAAGCCGTGAAGAAAAACTGCAATAAATTAATCACAGGTGTCGTCACAGTGTGATGTGTTCTCTGTAAGCTCACTCCTGGATCCTGGCCATTGTGTTCAGAAATAGTTACATCCAGACAAGCTGTCACGATATGACAAATAGTTTTCCAAAAAGTAGAGTTAGCATTGACCGTTAGCCAAACTCCGGTCGTGTGCATCAGCGTTTCCCCACATGTTGAAACAGTTCACAGGGGGCTGTTGTAAAAACGATACTTCATGTAAAGTTTCTTTCTTTGACTCTCTCGAAAGCTGAAAAGATTTAAAAAGTGTGTTTATCAAACTTAACTTCTAATCCTCAGCTGACTACGTAGCTCACTACCCTCAGGACCAGGGACATTTCATCAGCGATTATTATTTGGGGTAACTGTTTTCCTCCAAGAGGCTAGGTCCACCACTTTGTTGTTGTGCAGTTCAATTCTGCAGCGCTACAACTGCCTTTGGTGTTCCATGTTAGTTCCATGTCCTGCAACTAACCAACTGCAGAGTAGACGATCTGCTTCCCATTCAGGCGTTTCCAGGTGTGATAGTATGGACGGAGATTATTTCTGATATGGAGCTAAAAGGTTTGTCCGGACAGAAATCATTTTCATTTAAAAACCACTTTAAAATAAAACCTATCAGTGTCGACGTAGCCTAAGTAAACTGGGTAGCACCTGCAGCTTACAACATCTGCTAGCAACTGCAGTTTCAGCTGACAAAATCTATGCTTACTATCTAGAAATGAGAAGCCTGATTGTGTCTGCCTGAAGTCAAGGACCCTAAGGTCTATGCAAATTCATGCTAACTATGAGGGAACTACAGTAACTGCATTTGTTATTATATTAATTTTTAAGAAGAAAAATATACAATTAAGTAGTTGGTAAGTAAAAAAAAAGTTCATAAACTGAGCAGTGTTCCTCAGAGTGCCATACCTCACTTTATTTTACAGGTCAGGTCTGTGTAAATTAGGTGGAAGACGTATAACTGCTGAATCTGTGACATTTACAGCATGTTGTTTAGCTGGTGATCGTCACTGAAACACAAAACAAATTTTCAATCCAGCTGAAAACTACAGGTATGCATGCAATTCAACCATTATATAACATCACGACGTCTGTTATGAGGAAAGTCTTCAGGAAATTATCCGGTAAATACAAACCCATAAAATAGAGCATTAGCATCTGTTTTGCCATGAACAGACTATTTGTGTCCTTACTTGTATCTGCAAGACTGCTAGGATACAGAAATGAAGACAATATGTGGGCCTACATGATTTTGTGAAAACATTTTGTCAAGCATCATTCTGAAATGTCAATTACTGATGACTGCTGCACAGTCAGATCACCTGTCAGATCGCTGTCTTGTTGTCTCAAGGCTTTGTTTTGACAGATAATGTTATCTTCTTTTTACAGCTCCCCCTATTTATGTCAAGATATTATTTAACAGCATGCAAATTGAATTCTGACAGTTTCCCATAGACCCACAGATGCACAAAAATCTGTATTTAGACTGTGCGATTAGTCAAACTATAATTTAATTTGGAAGTGTGCTCAGTCAGCTGGGTTTTTATGATTTACACCACAAATTCATCCATATCCTCCTATTGGTAGAGCTCAGTGCTGTGAGTTGGAGGTATTTTCAGGAAGCAAGACTGTGTCATTTTTACTTAATCAAGTCCACTGTAGCCACATGTTGTAATAACAGGAAGAATAACACACTGAATTCCCTTGGTTTCTGCAGATTATTTTAAGTCAGTTGCCATAACAACACATTTGCAAGAAAACTCCTGTTATTTCTTCTTTCAAAATTTACACAATCTCGCTTTATGTGAAATGATAATGATGACGATTATCCTCACTAATACTGTTCAAATATGTTGGCACTGTGTGAGAACAGTTGTTTCAAAGTGAACATAGGTGGTACCACTCAGTTTTTCACTACTCCCTGCCCAACCTAAGGAGTCCTAGAAGACTATGTAGAGAGAGCTCATTGGTAAAAGGAAAAAAAAATTCAGACACTACTTGGGTCTTTTTCTCTGCGCAGTTTTCTCTTTTTGCATGATGGTATATTAAGGTAATTCTCACCATACATTCGGACAGCACTACAGAATGGCGAACTCTGTATTTAGTGGACTGTGAGTAATGAGTGATTTCGGACACAGCCATAGAGTTAGTGTAGACCTTGGCATGTCCTGGTTTTTCTGCTCTTGATTTAATTATTCAACAAGTCAGAGTATGAGTATGTCTCAAAAATAGTTTAGTAATTGTTTAATAAAAACGACGCAGCCTGTGGCAAATGCAAATTAAACATCACAACTAAGGTGTTTTTGTACGCCACAGTGATTGATTACTGCTGCTTACACAAGTTGCCTTCAGGCTGGCCAGGAAACTTGACTGTTGCAATAATGTGTTCTATAGCTGATTTATCATTCAGACCTGGTTGTGAAGCGAAAAAATTAATTTTCTGTTTTATTTGATGTTGGATTAGAAAACAAATTTGAAGAACCATTAAACAACAGAAATATTATGACACTGGAGACATAAGGCAAGGGGAAATGGTGCTGTTATGGGAATCATTTCCTCCATTCATATTTTGTTGTATGTCAATCGAGATTTTCTTGCTTTTAATTGTCTAAACTTACATTATTTAACATACCCCACACATGCTGTGCTACGGCTGCTCTTACATGTATTTAGGACTTCAATTTATAAACCAACTCACTCTCAGAGGCCAGTCATGTGGAACTCATTCTGGCAAAAAGGCTCAGTTAATTCCTCGCAAATATTGTCCCTCAAACAAGATCAAAGAAAAGCAGCTTCAGTTTCATTCATGCTTGTGACTCACTGCTTGTTAGAGCACAAGCTGATGGTACACGCATCAAAAGAAATAAAGAGAGAAAAAAACCCCTCCCAGATTGTTAAATACAACGTTTTAAATCAGTTTTTGAGAGGAATCGTATATTGTAATTATATCGTTTCAGACACAGCTATTGTTTATGAATACAATTTTTTTACTAGCAATGTAATGAAATGTTTTTTTTTTTCTCTATTCTTTATTTTTTGAAAAAGATTTAATACCCATCCTTCTTATTGCAGGTACCTCAACCATTAGATATTCATCACATGCAAACACTGAGTCACAAAGAAATTGCAGCTGTATACATGTAGGTAAACAGTTAGAGGGGTGAACAGGTAAACAAAGCAACAGCTCAGCCATTCCCTCGAGCCTTCACCTACAAAGCTTTTTTTTTTTTTTGCATTATTTATTCATAAACTATGTGGTTGCAAGGTGGCATCCGTACTCAAGTCGGAGGATGGAGAAGGGAAGGATGTTGATCAAGTTAATCCACCGTGGAGCCACATGACTGACCTCTCGTGAACAGCGATAAATGCATGAAACTGACACAGTACAGATCCAATTCCAGTTTATATAGTTACACATATCATATCAAGACTGCTGATAAATAAACCCTGAAGCTGTGAGAGGTCTGAACATCTTTTCCTAACCCTGTGGCTAACTGATGCCACAACAGAACAGAAGAACTATTTTGATGACGCACATTTTTAATGCATTCATTGTTCTTCATTCGAAGTTTAACTAGCGAAGAGCAGAAACAACACAACGTTTTAGTGAAAGAGCAGTAAAGACTAAAAGGCTTTAAAGCCACATGCCCTATGCAACTGGGTATAAAAGTGGATGAATAATCTGTGGTGAGGATGTGAAGGCTAAATCTTTCCCAAGGCTCAAAAAAAGAAAAAAACCTGATAATTAAAAACAGCTACAGGTACAAACAAAAGAAAGTTCTACGCTTTAGTTCAAGTAATTGTCAGTTTTCAAATTATATTCCTGTTTACTCTACTGTAAATGTAAACTAATGTTCCATTGATGGGAGCATTGATTGATTCCCAAGAGGGAAAAAAAGGCCTTTATCATAATCCACAGTTGACTTTTGCTCCTCTATCACAACATACCAAACCATGACTTACAGGAAGTACAAGAGTGCTGCCTGTTTCTGTGGGGAAAGAAAAATCTACACTATCTAGAGTGTGTAGGTACAGCTGTCACTAATGTGGTGATACAATCTGAAATGAGGTTCAATAAAAGTCACAAAATCATGAGGATCAGCAGAGCATGTTAAACTATTACGACGAATATGAATAGTAATTTCATTGACTCTTGTCTGCATCACGGTGTCGAACAGGATGGTGGAGATCTGTCTGCAAAGCCGTCTGAAATTACAGAATCAAATCTGTCAGGTCGTATGAATGTAACATGCTGAGAGAAGGTCTGGATTGAAGCCGAAGTTCCACTCCACCGTTCACCTCTCTTGCTGGCTGTTTGTGGAATACATCTGTAAAGTGTATTTATTTCTTGTGTCCATTAGGTGCAGGTTTATTGATCTTCTGAGCTTCTCTCCAGTATAAAATAGAACCAGACATTTTGTGCATCAGCTTCGCCACTAATGAGCTACTCCGCCGACCGACGTGTATATGTTTTTTGTTTTTTTTTTCTTAGGTAACCTTGACAGCAATTCTAAAACTTAACCAAACGGTTTTATTTGCATTATATTAACACACATTTACCTTCAGGGGCACATTGGTCCTGAACTTTACAGATGTAGTATATCGAGTTCTACCGCACTGCCAGCAAGTGGAATCGTTTTTCTCTCTGTCTCCACACACACACACACACACACACAGAGACAGAGAGAGAGAGAGCGAGAGAGAGACAGGTGAAACAATTTGTCTGATTGAGGCTGCCTCCCCACAGTATTTGTTGTGAGCTTGGTCTGTCATTCATGTTTTGAGTGGCCTGAGGGAGGAGAGTCCTCCAAACTGCAGCAGCACAATACATTTTGCTGAATTAATTAAGTTGCTGTCCTGAACATTTTTTACTTTCTATATCTCCACCCTGACAAAGCCGACACTGATTTATACTCACTGAGTATAGTTGCAATTTAGTTTTTTGGTATACAAATGTTTTGGTTTTCTATTTGTAGTTTTTCCATAGATGTGGTTAGATACAAATATGCATTCATTTTAATACATAAAAAAAGCTTATGTACTAAATAAGGAATAGAAATAATACAAACTTACTGTTGCATGAAGAACAAATATAGTGTGGATTGAGCTGTGGAGCGGGCTTGAATAAAGATCTCTGTATGCACAGTAACATTCAGGCACAGCATTAATGACACATACAGGATTTAATGATCTCCCTGAAGAGGAAGGTCTTTGTTTGTTCTGAGTTTTGCAATGGACACAATCCATTTTATGTAACTGTTATAAAAGACTTGAGTTGTGTTTTAGAAAAGGAGCATTTTTGTGGTAGAATTTATTCTAGACAGCACTGACACTTGCTTTACCTCAGCAAATACCACTAAAACCGTCATGATAGGCCATCTGAGACTTGGCAAAGGCCATATATTTGCATTAGCAACATGTGGTACAGCCTGTTTTAACTTATCAGGTAATATTTCTGTAAATTATCTGTGAATCTCTGTTTACAATTTTTGATGTGCTGAATGTCTCGAAACAAACAATAACTAGAATCATGCTTGTATGTATCCACCAACCAGCCAAGTTGCAAGAAATATGGTTACAATCTCGTTGCTCGTTGTTGAATGATGGTCAGAAGTGTTTTTGCAGAACATTATGATGTCACAGTGAAGTTGCCCTTTGACCATGGCATATAAAATGCCATCTCTTTATTTTATCCCTATGGACATTTGAGTTAAATTGTGTCATAATTAGTGTATGAATTAGTGAGTTATGCTCTTGTTTTATGAGATCACAGTGACCTTGAACTTTGAATTTGATCAAAATCTAATTAGTCCATCCTTGAGTCTAAGTGAACATTTGTGCCAAATTTGAAGAAGTTCCCTCAAGGAGTTACTGAGATATTGTATTCATGAGTTACTAAGATATTGCATTTATGAGTTAGTGAGATATTGCATTCATGAGAGTAGGATGAATGGACAGACAACCCGAAAACATAATGCCTCCAGTCCTGGCTGTTGCAACATTAGCAGTCTGTTGTAGGCCAGAAGCTTTGCTTTACTCTGGCCTTATTTGGAGCCATGTTTTAAGTTTCAAGACATTTTTACTGCTATGAACTTTGCTCATTTTAAATCCACTCACTAAGTAGTTCCTGCGACCTGGATGACTCAGGATTCCCACAGATATATTGCTTGGCTTTATCATTTCTCTTCTTGGGCATTTTTTTAAAGGTGTCTAATGAAGATAAATCAAGCAACAAAGTTGTTAAAACCTAATTCAAATATATATTTCCAGAAGTCTGCTGGGAAATTACAGCACTTGTGACACATAATTTGAGCCCGCTGCTTGGTTTTGTGAAAGCATCTTAATGTGGACATTAACATTTGAACTCTGTGCAGAATGAACTCATCAGGACATTAGACACCAGGGGGACCCTGTGGAGTAGCTGGGTGTGCTTACATTACTGCTGTCAGCTGCTGAATGTGGGAGGAAACAAGTTCAACTTCTAATAGAGGTATAGTGTGTGTACGAAGAGAGCAATACAGCAGAGATATAAGACCTTTTGTCAGCTTCTTGTTTTTATGGCTGCAACATTGTTTTATACAAACCAACCCTGTTCATATTTCCAGGGAGCTTTCCGTTTATTTATCATTATGTTTACTTGGCACAACATTCGTCAGTGAATCCTGCACCTCTTGGATTCCTTTTGCAGCCAACTGTAAATTAAAATTTGTCCTTAACGGGATAGTTGGGATTTTTTTTTATATCATGTCAGGCTCATATGGAATTAAGCTTGTTTCCTTGGCAGCAGCACAAGCATCCTGAGCTCCCACCATGCCTTATGAATACAGAGCCACTCACAGTGCAGCGACAGCAGTGTGGGTGAGCAATGTAAAACATATTTTGCAAAATGGATTTCAGAATTTTGAACTCTTCCTTTAATTGACCTGCCCAGTCATTAAATAATTGTATCGCTATTGTAACAGCATCTGGACTGACCATAGCTCTCACTAGCTCACAGTTTGAGTTTTCTATTGATGAATGTAAATCGATTCAGGGATTAAGAGGAATATTTTTGAGGTGTAGCATCACTGTAAATTGATTTTTTTCTCAAGAAAATGTTGTTTTTCTGTTTGTTCTTCTTTCTTCCCTTGATCCTTCGGCTTTCAGTATATTCAGGACAAATTCTGTTGGATAAAGGGTTTGGAAACATGGTATATCTTGAGCTTTCAATCTTATGATTTTATTTTATAAGTTTTGGAACAATCCTGAAAGTGTGGTGAGCTACTAATATTAATCCTGATAAGAGTGACTACAACTCAGACATTCCTACAACCTTTACAAGTATTTACCTTCACCCTCAAAGACAAATACTCCCCAGAGAAGTGCTTCTGCAGTTTCATCACATCAATCAGAAGTCGTTATTTTCAGTTTTAAGATGACAGTGAATGTGAAAGTGTATCTGATCTCTACACAGAGATGGACGGTCAAACCAAGCAGTCTCTGACCACTACAGCAGTTGTTATTTTTAAAGTTCAGCAGCGCTCCAGTGGCTGCAGGGTCCATGTGATGCAGATGCAGCCATGCAGAACTTCACTTGGCACGACATCAGTTCATTTTTAACTGTACCTGAGGCATTTCCTGTGACAGATTAGCTAAGATTATCCTGTTATTCTGCACTTTAATTCACCATTAAATCATTTAACCCTCGCTTATTAGCCAGGACCTATTGAATGCTACTGTAGCTACTACAGTATTGTGGAGTATTGTAATTTGGGAAAGTTTGTTATGTGTTGACTTTATTCAGTTTAATGGCTTAAAAGAAATAATATAAATAGGAATAATAAAGATAGCCTTTTGTTCAGTATATCCTGGTCTGGTATTGTGTGACAAGCTGCCTGCAACCATGCAGAGGAAAATTACAGGTTTCTTTAAAGGAGCTATTTGTAAGCTACTTAGCCAACGTTTGTATTAACCGCTGTTAACTTCTCAGTCTTGCCAAGAGCCAGCCATGATTTTGTACACAAGACAAGAGGATACAAGACACTCTCTGAAAAGAGCTACTTCTTCAGGGCCAACTGGATGCCACAGTAACATGATAGGCCGACTGGACCGGTGCTAGCTGATTCATATGCTAGCATAAGTATTGAAATAGAAGCAATAGAAATAGAAGTAAAACAACAGGTTTGCTTTCAATTGCTTGCAACAGCTCCCAGGAGTAAAGGAATGAAGATGTTAAACTTACAATTTTTCCTCCAGACTGGTTAGTAAACAGCTGTTAATGCTAACATTGGCTATGTAGAAATGGCAAAGGTTGCCTATAAATAGCTCCTTTAAGTTTTATTTTAAGGAATATTTTGACATTTCTAGTCAAGAATTAGACAATAAGATACCACTCATGTTTGCACATTAGGCTAAATATGAAGCTACAATCCACAGCTTAGCTTAGCATAAAGACTGGAAACACCTGTTTTCATATACACAATACCAGTCACAATTTGGATACACTATAATATGTCCAGTATCCATGTTCAATTGTTTTTTCTCACCAGATCAGTTGTATCAAAAGATTCCTCAGTGTATTTAGGACATTAAACTGTAAGAATTGTAACCAGCAACTACATTTTCTTCACTGTATTCAAGGGGCTGTTGCTAGTGTTTCCCTCAAGAAAGGGCTCTCTTACAGTCCATGCAATTTTCTTGTCAGTTGTCTTGTTGGCTTTTTCTTCATCTGTCAGAAATCCAAAACTCTGCCACACAGCAGATTTAAAACTCGTCAGCACCTCAGTTTCAGTTTCACCTCAGTCTGTGCTGTCTCCTCCAGGTTTGTCTACTCTGTAATGAGTTCAGCCAGGCTCACTGCAGGTGTGACGACCCATGCCAAGGCCGGGTAACAAAATAACTGAACTTTGCTCATGCATCAAACAGGTTTAAGCAGCCAGATAATTCAGATAGCTATAAAATAAGAAGGGCTCATACATTAATCCACACAGTCAAAGCCGGAACTCCCATTGGAATACTAACAACACAGCCATATCTACACAACCAGTCCTCCGACCTGATAATGATATAGGTCATTTTTTTAAACCCTCTGATACCACCCATAGGAGTGTCCCCTGAAATAGCACCCTTACAGCAGCAGGCGTACTGGACCTTGATTTTCATGGTTACAATGATAAACACACAGACTGCACCAACCATCACTGTGGTTACTATAAAAAGGGTCATGGTTTGGTTAGACACCAAAATCTTTTAGTTAGGTTGGTGCTTTCATTTTTTCTCAGAACCTGTCATTTAATTTACTGCTTTTTCTGCAGGGGACGTGACAGACTTGCTGTGTGGGTCCCTGGAGGCAGAAGGTGGCACATGCCTCAGGTTTGTCTCTGGGATCCACTGGGGGAGCTCCATTTCCCCCTCCTGCTCCAGGGAGCAGGAGGGGGAAACCCTCTGCCCCTGTGGAAAACCAGGAGGGAAGAAAGGGGATGAGAGATAATTAAACCTTGGTGTGAAATAAACGAATGACAGAGCATTATGGGGACTGGTGCAGAAAGTATATTTATTTAGTGAATCAACAAGACTTTCAGCACAAAGTTGCAACATGTTCCTCATTATGAATAGAAAACATGGTGACAAACATCTCAGGGTTTCTAGAAATGTGAAATCAACTTAAAAAGGAATGCCATCTGCTCTTGGCAGCTTAGTTGGTCCACAAGACTCTCCATCTCCTGGACAAGTGTATGACTTTCCAGTTGGATTCCAGTTGGAAGAAACACTGCCCTGTCCAAAAAGAAAAAAAATGCTGGATGGCTCACAGAGAGCACAGAGAGGGATGCCTCTAACATACCAACTAATAAAGTATTCTTCCTAATCCAATGCCTTAACCCACTGCACAGGTGTGAAAATAACAAAGACACTGGCAGCTCTCTGTGTGCTTTGTGCTGTTGACTTCATGACATGCACCAGTGGTTCATGAAAATCACGCTCTTGAAGTTTATAGATAATTATTGTCAGGTATTTCTACCTATAGCTGATGTTATCCTGCTACACTTATGATCCGTGGCTAATCTTGCAAATTCAACAGCAAACAAAAGAAAAACAAGAGAATTAGTGTAGTTAACACCAGGTATTGCATAGTGAAGCATTTTAAATGTTTTTCCTCCATTTACTGCCAACATCCCTTCAACAGTCCTTGTCGGTCATGTCAGATATATGTAGGAAATGGTAGAAATCAGAGCTTGCTGAAAAGCTCTTTCCAGTTCTTTATAGCAACTTTTAAAATTTAAAAATGACATTTGGATGGCTCCTTCTGTCCAAATAAATCAAGTGTTATATAATTACTCTCCATTTAAAATTTATTTTGGTTGGGAAAAATGTATCTGCTTGAAAGTTTTGTTACAGATCTGCAAGGACCTTTGGTACAAAGGGCACAAGGTTCAACATTTTCAGACACGCTTCCAGAGAAATTGTTAGGAAAACAGCGTTTTTGATCTTTACCTTTTAATTCCAGTCAAGGTATTCACAGTATTATTCTTACACTGGTTTTGAGTGGTTTTCAGTGAACAGGACAGATGGCATCTTAGAAAACCCAAGAATAGCCCAAATGTTCTGGTCACACATTGAGGGTTTCTTGTGATAGAAGATATTAGTGCACAAACAGCCATAAGGGCCAAATCTACAGTATATAATGACTCACAACCTGTCTTTCTTTTGTATAGGGATCTTTTTTGTTTATCTTCAGCTCTCCCACTTACGATAGGTGTGATACTGAAGGCCAACAAAGAGCAACTATCCTTGGTGTTGGAGGCAGACAGAGCTGCACTGGAAACCATGGCAACACAGTGCTTGCCTCTCTAATCCCTTGGCCCTGCCAGAGAATAGACAAATACCTGCGCAAGCTCGGGCCTATTCAACACCTGCATAAAAGAAAACCTTCCCAGCCTGCACGATATGAAAATACACCAGGGAGGAAGAGTTGTGATGTACTGCTGTTTTTCTACAGTATCTCCATATCACACCCGACCACAGACAAACAGGCCTGGCTGTTGTTTTCATCCCCTGTCTCTTTAAGTCTTCTTGTAAATCATTTACACTGTGGAGCCAGTAGATTTTTTTCCCCCTCCAATCAAATGTAATAAGATAGCACTTACGTTATGGACTCCAGCTGTTATGCTTCTTTTTTTTTTTTTTTTTTTAGCAGTGGTATGTTCATTTAAAAAGACATAAACGTTGCAATAATCTGATTTCTATAAATAATTCAGTTTGTGTTTCACAGTACACTAATTGATTAATTTGTGTTTTTATCCATTTTGTTTGTCTTTACAATAATTTGTCCTTAGAAAAATTCTAAGACAATAAAACTCTATGTATAATACTTAATTTTATAATTTTCCTATGGCTCTTTTGAGGTTTTGTGTGTTATTGAATATTTTTCTTTCTTTCAGCTTTTATGCTTCTTTTATAGGTTTTTATTATTACAATTTCCCTGTTTTATTTGACACACAGTAACAAACTGTAAAATAGCTGCTGCAGTTCAATGAAAGTGAACATTTTCATGTAACTTCATACAAAAAAAAAAAGTGTGAACAATTTGAAAAGATTTTAAGGTTCCGTGTAAAACAGCACAGATTAAAACTTAAGTGATACTGTACATGAAAAGAAATTAGATTCATTAAGTATTTTTGTAATTGGTTCTCTCAAAGAAGGGAGAAGCTGATAATTTGAGTGTTTTATCCAGTCACATTTATCTTTCATATTGTGCTGTGATCAGTGAACCTCAAACTCATTGTAATATCAAAGAAAAGGGTGGAAAAAAGGCTGCTTCTTTATTCCTGTCTTCAGTTGATGTCCTTGAACTTTTTTTTTTTTTTTTTTTTTTTTCCAAAGACCATTATTCTAAATGGGTTGTGGATAATGTGACAGACTGTGTAATTACATTTGTGATAAATAATTACAGCAAAATGGTGCTGTTAACAAAATTGAATTAAAATTCAAATGGGGGAAAAAAAAAGGTGAGATTGTCTTACATAACCCTCACAGTGTCACCATGACCCTCTGTGTCGCTACTCCATCCAGGCATGGAAGACGGGTGTCACAACAAAAGGATCCAAACAGTTGGGAGCAGGGGGGCATAATTAGAATTTTAAAATATGTCAATAAAAAAAAAAAAAAAACAGCTGTTCTGTGTGTTCATGTCTTCATTCTCTTTGCTTCTCTTCTATTCACTAACGAGCATTCACATAACCTACTGACTACTGTTATTACTGTTTTCACATACATGTTTTAATAACCACTCACCTTCAACAACTACTCCAACTTCATCCAAGGTCACTTGTCCCAATGGCAGGCGTACCGGACCGGATAATGGTGGTAACAATATTAAACAAGTGGTTAAGGTTGTGGAACATTCTTTATGGTTTTACAAAGAAAATGAACAACGGTCTCAGTTGTCAAAGTCTCGTTGACCCATCCATCCACCTCAACCTCCTCCAAATGTGAATTTTGTCGCCATATATACTCAGTCACTTAACATACTCCTTTGCTCCTGCCATAATTAGCTAGAGGTCAGCTAACAATAAAACATAATTATGGGTCGTGATAATCTCCTTGCACAGACGACACATGGGCTACTTTTTTTGCAGGACAGGCTCGAAAGTCTCTACACAATGAGTGAATCAGCCTAACTTTGACCTTAACGTCATGATGATAAGGAAACCAATGACAAGCAAGCAATTCATTGACTAATGAAATAGCAAAAATCTAAAAAGAATTCACAACTGATATGAAGGCTGTCTGGAACACAGCAGCAAGGATGTATAAGTCTCATTAATACCGTCACCGGAGCTCTGACTCATCCGCATAGAAAGACCACGTGAAGGTCATGATTTTATATATTCCATATTTCATACCATATTTTGTAAATGAAGCACATGTGAAATGGTGTTTCAAATGTAGATCAATCTACACAAAGAGCTACAACAACAAAAAAGGGAGACTGTCCTCTTCAGAAAAATGACAGCTTCAGCAAATGGCCTTGACTATATACATGCATGTTTACGCTGAAGTGACAGAGCCCTTTAGCAGCAGTAGGGCTTTTGTGACTCAGTGGCCTCTGTTCCACTAATGTAGTGCCTCTGTAATTCAATTCAATCTCAATTGTGCCTCTTCAATCACTTTCTATTTTCCATAATAACAATTGACTCTGCAACAGCGGTTAATAAATAGAAAGGCAAACCTTTGTGATTTTGTGAAAGTTAAACTTTATTATTACCTTGTGAGCACTGAAAAAGCTTTAAAAATGTACAGTGTGGCATTGCGGCTTACTGTTATTACAAACATGTCTGAAGTAACCACCTGTGCACTCGTTTCTTTTGTCAAGCCGTCACCGCTAGTTCACCAAGGTCTAGGGTGTTTGAATAATGATGTCCATTAGAGGCCGCCAAAAGAGAAAAAAAATAAACTTTAACATTAGATCAATTAAAATTATTATTTTTTCAAATGATCTGAATCCTGGTTCCTTTCCAACTATCCTCTCTCTGAGAAGTGCAGCAAAAACTTTGGAACAAGCTTCTTTTAGCAGGAAGATGCATTCTATGAGGAAGGATTAAGCCCTGACCTCCTACTGTTGAGTAGGAGGTCAGGGCTTACTGTAAGTTTTGCTGATGGAGCACTTGAGCTCAGTTGTGATGGAGAATGAAAGGGTTTTTTGCTAAGCTGTGGGCGCCTTCTCTAAACTTTACCCCTAATTGCACAGCAGACCTGGTACGCAAGAGGCATTGCACTGTGACTGGCATTTTCCCAGTGCCTCCATGAATATGTAATGCTCTCTCCTGGGTACTTTACTGTTTTGCATTAGCTGTGTACTCTCTGATCTGCGTAATGCGTCCAAGCTCTGAGCTCTGTGTGTGATGTCTTCTCAAGTAATGTGTATGTCTACATTGCCAAGATGTTTGGTTTTTTTCAGGGTCTGTGATCTGCTCGAATCTATTTTTGCTGTCATATGGGTTTTGTGTGTTTTTCTGTTTTCAAAAATTCAATAAATTATTGTGTTAAACTTTATTCTTATCCAAACCTTATCAATGAAGCCCCATGACTATTAGTGACGAGTGTTGTAACAAATGTCACAAATGATTTTAAGTTATTAATAGTGGTTTATCTAAGATAAAAAAAGGGGAAAAAAAGGATTACTGTGATTTCCATTTCAGCCTAGAAGCTGTGAAGCTGTGAAGCTGTGTCAATCACTAATGACAGTGATTTCTATGGGATAATGTACCTGTGGCTTGCAGAGAGTTAGGGGGATGTTTGCTCCTCCTGTGGTGTTGGTTACAGTCAACAGCAGCCTGGGAACTCTTCCCTAATAAATTGCTAGAGAAATGCATTAGCGTCATGCTGTCTTCTTACTGAGGGAAGCTACAATATAGATTTAACATGTGGTCAGTGGGGAACCGGAATGGGCCAAACATATCAGCATTTAAAATATTATACAGTGTTACATTTAATCTATTTCACTCAATATTTTTTGTCTTCTAATTCTAATTTTATAATTATTATCTTCTAACTCTAATTTTTGCTTTATTTTCTATCAGATTTGCCTCAGAGAGAAAAGCAATACTGTCCTTAAACCATGAAAATAGAGTTATCCAGTCAAATTTTTCTTTTTTGTTGTTGTTTGCCTTCTCTAGGCAGAGAAAAGGTTAGCCGTCTCACTCATTGGTTAGGATTTCATGACTGGGACTGAAGAACTGAAGCCCCCACAGCTCTGTGTGTTTGTTTAGAAAGTTGCAATGAAATTAACCACATTTTGATTCATAATGGGTCAGACCAAAAATCACTGCCCCAGGCCTTCCCAAAGGCTGGTCTGCATTGATTTGGAGGCCCAGTTCTAATACTTACGGTTCACCACTGTGTGTGGTGGAGGCTTTAAAGTCATTCAAAGGCACCTTTGACAGAGTTGTTCTGAGTAACAAAAGTTTGAGTTTTGTCTTAGTCTTAGTTTTGCTGGTGGTTTATTAGAAAACGGATGCACTGTAGTTGTTGTTTCAATGAGTAATTTGTGAATAGTAATCAACTTTATTTTTCATGTACAGTAACTTGCCCTCTGCTGTTATTAAAGAACCAGAAAGTCAACAGATTGCATCAGATCAAACTGGATTTTGTTCACTACTGTTGGAGAGCATTGATAGAAAAAGACTGAACACTGTAGCCCACCAGCTCTCCCCTCCTACCTGTCCCTTGCAGTCATGGCTCTCACAGTCTCCAGAATAAGACAGCCAACACCTTCAGTGTCTGTAGTCTGGGCCAACCACAGCAGTGCTTACCATCTGCTGCCAGACCTGGCGTTTCACCTGTAACATCTGCTGCTGGACCTCTTTATGGGTGACCCACAGCTAAAGAGGGTGTCACCTTTGCTTGGCCATCCCCTCCTGTCGTGCTGGACCCCACTGCAAGGACCTTCGTCATCATGCAGTCACAGGTAACTCAGCGGCTGAGTCACCTCAACCTGCTTCAGGATTAAGCCTCAACTCAGTGTCTGACCCTCTCACTCAACCAAAGCGGTCACGACCTAAGCCTCACTTTATGACTTTGCCACCAAGAGTAACACAGAAGTACATTTAGCTGATTTTAGAGGCAGTTAAAAAAAAAAAAAAAAAAAAAAAGAAAGACACATCTGCACACTCTTTCCCTGCTGTTTGTTTAGCACATTGATCATTTACAGCATTTTCACTCCAATTTTGGCACTGGCAAAGTCAGATGAGTGTGGCAAATTAGAGAGACACACAGGGAACATATACTGACCATGGGCATAGCAAGCCAAGAAAGGCATGAAAACCAAATGGATGGAACAGTTGCGATTTACAGAAATGGAGCTCGGTGTCTTTTTTGTCTTGATCTCAGCCGCTGAGATGGCAGGCAGAGGCACAACAGCTTTTTGTTTGCCAGCACGGTCACAAGATGGTTTACAAGGGAAGCACATCCACCACTAATGGAATGAATAAAATGATTTATTTAGTATGTGCTTCCAGGATATTTGATATGCTTGGCTACGTTTAGCCCATAGCCCCATCATAATGAAACAGCAAGCAGTCAGAGTTGCAGAAGAGGCATCTTACTGGAAGAGGAGAGAAAACTGTGCCCGAGGCTGTGTTAAATGATGCTCCTCGTCCACAGTCACACCCTCATTTCTCTTCTTGTCAATACAATTCTCAGTGGCAGAGACGAGTGAAATACATCAAAATAGGCCTGATTACAAATTGCAATAATGCTTTTAACAAATGTCTCCAAGAAATAATGAAACATATATTTAACCATCTATATATTGTATGCATTACTTTATAGATCTGCATGATCAAACCTTGTAGTTTTCTTATTTCTGACATAAGCACCACTCATTATATTTTCAGGTTTGCCTATTCAAAGTCATTCTTATTAGATCCCAGTGCCACTTTAGTTAAAAATGCTCAAATCTAGTTAATTCAATGACCTGTGAAATTCCTGGAGGATGATGTAGTTCTTAAAGTACATGGTATAATGTCTTCTTAACATCACGTAATCATCTTATGTTGACACCATGTGAACTGCAGTGAATACCAAAGCAATTCACTTCTCAGTATTTTTTTTTTTTTTAAAAAGGAAGACACAGTTGCACCAGAATCCCCCACTGTTGTCTTTTCAACCACTTTCTGGTTATTTACTGGTTGACAGAATTGTTTACAAAGGCTTTCAGACATCTGTTTTTATGACTCTTGTTCCCTTGAGTCCTTTCAATCCTAGATGCACTTGGTAATACAATTTTTTTAAACTGCCAACAGAAAACAGAAAAGGCTGTAGGGGAACTGAGTCTCCTTTCAACTTTTTTCCCTTTTCTGTAGGTCTCTAGACTGTTCAACATCTTCACTGACCCAAATTACGATAGCATTAATCAGAGACCCATCTTTGGCACAATTATCTCTGTATATAGCTCTAAATGGTCAAATAATTCCAACACAAACATCAGTGATAACACTCAAATGTGCTGATTTTAAAGGTCCCATATTGTATAAAATGAGATTCTCATGTCTTTTTTTTTTTTTTTAATTTATTTATTTTTTTAATTATAAAGCAGGTCTAGGTTCTATATTTATACTGTGAAAGTATCAAAGTGCTCAATCCACAGAGAAATGTACACAGCCTGTATTCAGAGACTGAGCCTTTAAATAGCCACCAGGACTTCTGTAACTTTGTGATGTCACAACAAAGCAGACACCACTCACAGCCATGTGCCAAGCTCAGAACAACTGGACCCACTGACCTGCCTTGCAGGATATGGTTACTCTGGTTGTTTACCTGCAATCTGCTATATCTTTATTCGATTACAATCAAAAAAGAGGCTCAGAACCTCTCTTCTGATTGGTTCACTGACCTGTTGTTGCTGGAGCTCCAGACAGAAGCCCGAGATCAGAGATGTAAAACCATTGAGATGGTTTTTGGTACTTAAAACCACAAATATATCTTCTTATGGAAATCAACACTTCAAATAAAACAGTGGAAAAGTGTAAAATATCAAAACATTTAAAATATTGTACCTCTGTGAGAAAGTAAACTGAGACAATCCCCTTCACCCACGTACAGTCACCAAATGGTTTGCTGTCAACACTGGATGTCTGTGAGAAGTGAGATGTGTTTTAATTATGATTAAGGTATCAAAGCCGCTGTTGTTGTTTTTTCACAAAATATCGAACTGGCCCTTTGTATGATCTGCTCAGCTTCAGCCTCCTGTGACCCTGAAAGAATAAATCATGTAGAAAAATGAATGAGTTGCTTGTTCATTCAGAATGTCTCCATTGCAGGTTGTGTAGGTTGCGATATAAAAATGCATGCAAATGCATACTTCACAGTAGCACCTACAGGAATAAAAATGCAGCTTCAATTTTTATAACAAAGGAAATTCAACAAAATCACTTTTTCTTGACTTCTGAATCCCCCTTGTGTTTATCCCGGGCCAATATCACTGACCTTGTATCGACATCAGCGCCACAGGGAAAGCACTAGTCTGGTCCAAGGTCAGAGCCGAGAACTATAGGCGGCCTTTGCCATCATGACACACGAGGTTTCAAATGATCTGCCTGGCAACCTCGGGCTGTCGCACAATCTGGTTTTGTCGTCATGTTATGTGTCTTATACTGGATTTTCCTCGCACCTTACATCACAAGTTTTTTTTTGTTGCTGTTTTTTTTTTTTTTAAGACAACACTCAGTCATTTCCCTCTTACCTCAAACTGAAAAATAAATGACAAAAACACATCAGAGTACATGTTTTGAGAAATAATAATAACTTTATCAATAATGTGATTGATGTATAGAGCACTGCATTAGTCGAGGTAGAGCAGTAACATCACATTCATACAAGTGCACAGCACAGCCCTTATGACCTCGTTTTTCTCGTTTCTCTCGTTTCTCGTTTTTCTTGACCTCGTTGCTGCTGCATTCTTGTTTCGAGTTCTGTTTCTCCACTGAGTAGAGTTTCTTGTAGTGCGGTATGTGAAGTCACTTGAGTCGGTATTGTTTGCTAGTTGATAATATCACTGTTTGGCAAATGCTTTGTGTTATATGCAGTTGATGTCCACAGTAGCAAAAAAATAAATATTCAAGTTTGTATTTATGATCTGAATTATGAGCATTTAAATTTTCCCCACATAATTTATATTTGGCTAAGTGTTACAAAAGTACTATATTATTCTTTTTATCATAATTGGAAACCGTTAGATAGTCACACTAGTGCTAATTTGGCTATGGAGGGGAGATTAGGTTTCCTCACTTCTTGTTATTGTTGTCTTATTTTTATTGCTTCATTGTTATTGTATTGTTATTTATTACTAGGTAATTTATTGTTCTCTGTGTGTGTGTGTGTGTGTGTGTGTGTGTGTGTGTGTTAATTGCTTTTATTCTGTAAAGCACTTTGTGTTACATTATTTGTATGAAAAGTGCGATACAAAAAAAGTCTGATTGTTTGATCTATCTTGCACATGTTCATCTGAAAGTAATCTGCATATTTGCTAAGTTACATCAGGTGAAAAGGGTTTTCCTCACATTCCAGTTTCTCCACCTTTCACCTCCTTCACCTTAAAAGAGAATTGCTTTTAATTTCATGAAGCATGTTAATCTGAGTTTAGCAAATTTACTTCCTGTTCTACATCTCACATAGGAGTGTTAAAAGGGTTTTAGCATGCTTGCTGCATCGGTGAAGTTCACAAAGGATACAGGGGATTGTAATATAGCTGTTGTTTTGGGTGTCTAACCTGCTTCCTGTCATTAAATATTAAGCAGTACAATCCTCATTCCTGCTTCCACAGGCTCCTTCATGAGCAGAATATTTTCTGCCAAATCCATTTGTAACAAATGGTCAATTTCACGACTTGTGTCTGACAGGAAATCTATCGGATCAGTTCATCTCTGCAATAATATTTATCACTTACTTTAACTGTTAGTATAAGCTGACTTCTTAGTATTTAAAAAGATTCCTCACTAGTATTTCTGAGATATTTTAAAGATAATTACTGAATGACTGTTGAATCTTTTAATGGACCCTTTGTACGTCCTTTAAATGTATTCATTAAGCATAGAGATATGGCTACTTTTGGTGCTAGTGGTAGGCACAGCAATATGAGCAGTATTAAAATTAGACTTTTTTTTTTTTACTGTTTGCATACTGCATTGTTCTTCTAATAACAGTGGGCTCAGCTCTACCTGTCTGTCCTCAGGGATCCTCCTGGCACTGCCTCATCAATAACTTGGCTTACTGGCAGTGTGCTCACTGACTAGAAAACACAACAGCAACAAATTAAATTTTTAATGAGCACAACCTATTACTAATGACTGTGCAAAGTCGGTGCAGTGTTGCACATCTCTTATATCAGCAAATCTAAACTATTGGCCAATTAAAATTCTATAATTTATGTAAGTTATGGCATAGTATCCCTTAACACACTGCTGTTGTGTGATGCACACTATGGTAATGGCTCCCTTATGGCTCACTTGGTCTGTGTCGCCAGTTTTATCATCATCACTTTGCCACAATGCTAACTTCCTCCATATCTATCTATCTATCTATCTATCCATCCATCCTTCCATCCATCCATCCATTTATCTCCTGTTTTCAGGTCAAAAATTCAAACAAATTCATCCTTGTCTGCAATGGCAGGGAGTTGGGAATCGTCATGGAGTTTAGAAGTGTGGTGTGCTGAAGACACACCAGTTACCAAGGCTGTTACATATGACTTGTGCAACACAGGGAAAGCTTCCTCGTTCCTGTTTCATTTGGAGATTCCTTGAACAAAATTGGTTTTGCAACAAGAATTTCAAATAGAACCTTGCAAGGAGCAGCATAAACACACCAGGAGAGGGGAGACCATGAGACACAGGTGCAACAAATCAGGGGTGGGGCAGACACACGAGGGAAGAGGGGGGCATCTGAAACGGGTGGAAAAGGTAATAGACACAAAGATAGAAACAGGAAATACTTCAAAACAAAATGGAAAAAAAGATAACATGACCTAGGACAGACAGGGGGTGATGGTGGAGTCATCACAGTCTGTTTGACCCACAGTTGAGAACACAGCACCTGAACTAGGAGGATGTGAATCATCCCTAACAAGGCCCTGAGAAAGCTCTGTCCAGGAAACATCTTTATAGATAGCTTTTAACGATTCCAGGGATGCCCCAACAACCTCACAAGTAGCGCACATCCAGAGACGGAGACTGTAGAATTGCATTTGCTGGTTTCAAGAGACCAAGCCAATCTCAAAGAAATCAGAATCAGAATCAGAATCAGAATCAGTTTTATTGATTAAAACACTGGTTAAATGATCCTCTTAATTTGAATTAACGGGCCTGATGCCTCAGCGCACAAATCAACAGTGGCATCTTGTTGTCCTTCATTACAGCATATTCAAAGTATTAAAAAAAAGGAGTCATCAGCATTGATATACCAGTGCTTCAAGGTTTCTGTTGTTCCACGGACCCCTACTTCATTCACACACACAGAAACCTACCTACACCACCAATGCTCTATATCGGTTCTTTTTAAGCTGTGTTTTACCGATTGTTTCCCCTGTTCCCTCTCTGCATCTCTGCTCAGATCTGGTGGTTGCACTTGTATCTGACGGTGGCTGCATGCATAATACTGCCTGGTAAGAATGCATCGTCATTCAAGCCACCGACCATGTAAGGTAGGGCCGAGCCAGTTGAGAGATGCTGCTAGCAGCGGTATGGTTAGAGGCAGAAGCAGCAGTAGGGTTGTTAAATCTGGTGCCAAGCAGCTCCTCTCTCTATGATTACTGTTTCATACTTATAAAAAAATAAGTATAAGCAACAAAAACTTCGTCAAAGTTAAATTAACATTTAAAACACTAATTTCTTTCGATCCACACACAAGCTGGTGCAGGTTATGCATATGTGTGGCTTTACATGCTTTGGCTTGCCCCGCGCGTGTGCAATCTGAGCCATCAGAGTTCATAGTTGTCATAGCAACACCCCTTACCCTCGGCATCCTCCCAGAGACACTCTGTACAGTGGACAGGTCTGCTTCAGAGCTCTGTGTCTTTGTGTCTGAACACACCGAGAAGAGGGTGGTGGTTCAGTGGCTGACTTTGGAGGCGAGCAGTAGCCTGCCCGCCCAGTTGGAAGATAGAAGCTGGACTGGTATTTTTCCGTTAGTTGAACAAAAAACAATTTTTCTTAACTTTTGATGAGGTGGGTAAAATGCAAGTTTGGGTGTGCTGAGCCCACCCCTGCCTGCTGCCACTGTCAGACTTGATCATACTTCAGGTTTCAGTGTGTGTTATCATATATATACACCACAGTCAATTACCAATCAAGAGAAGGCCTTTTTCTAACTATCTATTGAGCCTGTTTGTAATATGTTTAACCCATGTTTAAGTTTGAGGGGTTAAATTGTATTATTTTATTTGATACCAGCAAGCCAATCAATAAAAAATGTTCTCTGGCCATTGTTTTATAGAACTTTACATTTTCACATCATCAGCTCAATAACTGAGCCTTTATTTTATTTTATTTTGTATCAAAGTTAGCTGGCATTTTTTTCTGCAATAGCAATAGCAATAGCCATTCAATGCATTTACAGTGAGAAATGAATCTCTGTGTAGGAGTTTTCATTGTTAGGGGAAGAGTTAACCACTCACTGGATTCAGATTGCCTACAAAAGCTCGAGGTTTCACAGGAAAATGATACATGTATGTACTTTGATGCATTTTTATCTCATTGATATCAGCATTGCGGTTTACTGTTGCCTCTCTTTACACCACAACAGAGCTTCTATTAAACTACTGTTAATGTAAACAGAACTTCCTACTGTCACTGCTTTACATTAAAATAGTTGTGATTAGTTTTTTAAGCTATAAGACATCCATCAACAAAAGCAGACAATGGTCATTTTTTGTCATTTTTTGTTAGCAGATTATCTATTTATTTTTGCAGGACTGAAACCAGAGGAAGCAGCATTGATGGACACTTTCTGTTTGAATGTTTGATCGATCTTCTCTTTATTTAGATTTACTTCCTGTCATTGTTCGGTGTTTCCCTCCTGGTTAATTGTCTGCCCCGCCCTAATCTGCTCCACCTGTGTATTTAAGTCTCTATCTTCCCTTTTGTCTTTGTCAGTCCATCTGCTGTCATCGTGTGAATTCCTGTGAAGTTACTTTCTCCAGTTTGCCTTCATGTGTCCAGTTCGTTGTCCTGCAGTGTTTTCTTAGTTCTCGGATTTTCAGGTTTTGTGTTCATGGCTGGTTCTTCTGGATTCTTGTTTTTGTAAGTTTCTGTTATGTTATTAAAACACCTTTTTTTTTTTTTTTCCCACTGACCCCTTCTGCTGTCTGCATTTTGGGTCCTACTATCCCAGACACGTGACAACAGTGAGCTGAGTGACTATCTCCACTGTGTTCTGTTGTATGGAAAACTAATTGTGCAGAGCACAACATGTAATCATATCATTGCAATTATTTTTGACTGACTTCTTTAACAAAACAGCATAAGTTCATATGGGTTGAAGTGCAAACAGCTGCTATTCTATTGCATTTCTTACAAAGTAACTGCTCAGTGTTTGGTGTATATTAAACCGTACTTGCTGTTACCACATTAACCACAGGTGCCTCCAATTCAAAGGACAAAGATGAAAATAAATGCATCAGTCTGCTTGGATATGATTCAGGGTTATTCTTGCATTTGGAGCTTGGGTTGGAGTTTCTAATGGGTGGTCTACACAGATGTCCCTCATACCCATGTTTTCCTTCCCAGATGAAAATTAAGGATGTGTCCCCTGTGTGAGGGCACACAGACTTCTGGAAAATGATCTGCACTCCACACAAATGGTGCCAGCCCTGAGATGAGGCATAATCACAGTTGTTGATGCGAGTGCAGAGCTTGCAATTCTTCTGTTCATTAGGAGCAAAAAAAACCAGAATATACATCAACTTGACACAAACAGAAGTCTTACAGTCTGGCATAATTAATCACTCCCTGACACAATCTACATCTAATGAGCTATCTAAATTGTAAACAGTTTATCATTTAATGCTTTTGAGATCTAAACTCTGCACATGCACACTACATGTGGAATATCTTTGTCATTATATCAAAGGCCAGAGCAGTAAGAGTGAGGGTCTTCACCAACAATGTAATAAAGTTTTTTAAAAGAAAATCAAAGCATCTCTCTGGTTCTCCTCGGTAAATTAGCATGATGTTAAAAACAAATTTTCAAGGCTCTTCTCTGGTGACTTCTATAGAGTTTGAAAGAGAACCATAATGAATGTATCTATGATTAAATATGACATGGGTTAGTAAAAAGGAAAAAAAAAATGCTTTTGTAGACATTCTTCTATAAATGTCAACCTTGAAAAGAATTTAAAGCATATAGAAAAGAAAACATGAAGTAATCTGAAGAAAATGTAAACGGCGTAGATGTTCTTTTGAATTGCCATACCTGGAAAAGCATGGTGAAGATGATTCAAAATTTATGTTCTCTTATTTTACTTTTCTGTCCCCGTCTTGAAGAAATATGTGTTTAACAGTTGTTGTTAGTCTGCCGGACTGATGAGAGGAAGTGATGGATGTATTCATGTGCTTTGTGATGACATTGTACCAGTGTTTACTGCAGGATGGTGTCCTGGCATATTGCGTTCTTCAGGGGACACAAATCAAGCTTCCATTGTAAGCTCGTCAGTCATCGCTGTGTTTTGGCACTCTGCTCCGCTCGCACAGTGGGATGCTGGCAACACTACTTCTGCTATGTCAAAATAATGATAGGACACTGCAACATTTTAGTCCCATTATGAAGTTTACTGGTCCTGGTTTGAGGAAAAGCTTTTCATACAGCTGTTAACATGACATGTTTCGAATGAAAAGGCATACATTATCTTGTCTTTTTGTTTTTCTCCATGCACGGTGTTGTTTTTTTAATAAAAAAGATAAAATAAGGCTGATACATGAAAACATCATCATGCCAGATGGATTTGGTTAAAGTGGAAATAGACATGTTTTTTTTTGCTTTAACTTGTTGCGAAGTAAATGTTGATCGCACAATGTAATGTCTGTAGAATAACGACACCATCTGCATTTAGACTGGCTCCCTATAAGCCTTATTTTCACTATGCCGTGCTGTCTGCCACCAGGCACAGAACTTCCCAGAAAAAGTTGAGGCTCACTTTACAGCACGAAGGAAGCTTCGGTTGCTTTCCCCGAAATTCACCAGGTAAAAGGAAAAAGAGCTGTGCTGCAGCAGGAAGCAAAGACAGCAGAGACAGGAAAGTGATAGAAACTGAGGTAAAACAAAAGTGAACCTCAGACAGGCATTCATTTGATGGAGAGAGCCATTGATGGACCGGGAGACAAATTTTAGCCTTGGCGTTATCCAGAGGGACCAGAGCAGGGGCCAGTAAAGAGACTGACAGGGCTGGTAAGCATAGATTTTTCTTATGGATTTTTACAGCCCACCAGCTCACCAGGATTTGTCCCAGTGGCCCCAATGGCCAGACGACGACGGAGAGAGCTCCAAACTGACATTAGGTTGGCCTTATTTCTACTGGATCATTAATTAACAAAACTTACCTACTTATTAATATTACCAGGTGTTGTACTCTGCCTTTATTATAGCACTGGAATCAGGGTTTCTAGTTCAAACTGGAATCCTTACGGTTCTTTTGGGCAGTAGCAAGGCTGATAGCGGTAGCCATGTTGCTAATGCTACCACTAGCAGCCCAAAGCAAATCTAAAACAGAAGTCACTAATCTATCACTAGATCACTATCCAGATGTGTAAGCTATAAATTATTGAGAATTATTACATTTCGTTTCTATTTTGACCAACCCAGCTTTTCCAGCACTGTTCATGTGACGCAACAGTGATACCAATGTCATCCTGATCAGCTCATATAACCTCATAAATCAGCAAATGGAACATTTTTAATTAGTTAAATGTTTGATTGTTTATTAGATTTTTACTTAAGTTATGAAAATCAACAAAGAGACCTTACATGACAATATTAAAACAGACCAAAAGGAAATTATTTTTCTTCAACTCCAAACAATCTACAGCACATGTGAAATTGCCTTAACCAAGTCTTAACCTACAAGGTTGCAGGTAATTTCTCAGTAAAAGAAGTGCTTTTGTACATTGTTGTACATTATGCATTCACTGAATATTGTCCTGTATCTTGTCATATCACACAGAGTGTATAAACTTGCCAATGCTATGTACACAACTGTGCTTTTGATATATGTACCAACCTTCCTACATAAGCCTCCTACTCTAAGGTTTCAGTGCCCAAGGTTAAAGTCACAAATGTTTTATGTGAAAAAAGATATTGCTGGAAAAACAAAATTACATTGGAGACTCGTACTTACTTGCTTTTCCACAACTTTTTGAGGCAGGTGTTGACAACTCAGTAAATACCAGCAGGAAATGGCAGCTCTGACAGTGTTCCAGACCAAAATCAGCAGCATGGCTTAAGAAAACACAGGAGCCACCCCCACCACCGTCAATTCTGGGATTCAGGATGAAGATCCCAACATTTGCGAACAAAATGCATCAGACAATGCTGAATGTTTGGGGCACAAATCAGCTGCAGGGGAGAGGACTCTGTGCACACATGAATCACTGACTGTATTACAGCTGTTTTGACAGACTGTGTGTTTTTTTTTGTGTGTGTGTTTTTTTGTTTGTTTTTTTTTTTTCCCCTTTTAGAAAAATCAAAACAAAACAATGCATTCTCCATCCAGAGCCAGCAGTCCGTCACTTCGATCAAACCTGATTTACTACTAAGTGGCAGCTGTCACCAAGCCGCACACTGAAACTCTACACACTCTGATATTAAACCTACTGATCAGCACTGATCACAGAGCCTCACAAACTGTTGCTCACCCACAGTAACACAGCGAGCTGTCCTACTGTACCTCACACCAGCTGTGTTTTTCCTTGCTTGTTCCTGAGCTAAATTACCAAGCACATTCATAAAACAAGCAGCTCCTGAGACACTCCTGAGTCATCATACTTGTGAGTTAAATATTTGAGCAACGGTTGTGGTGTTAACAGTAAGTAATTAGTATGCAAAAGATGGATCCCAGGTTGGCCAGGTTGAATACATTTTATGCAAAATGAAATTATTAACTTTGGCCAGATGTTACATCCTCCTTCAGTGGAAATCTCTCCAAAAGTTAAATACAAAATTAAAGGATACACTGATAAGTGTGTTTTTGTTTTGTTTTTTTCTTTTTTTCTGATGCTTTGCAGGTCCCACCAGACTGAGGGTTGGTTTGTTAAATTCTGTTGCGTTTAATATACTTTTCACCCTAAATGAACCACAGTGGGGTGTGGGTGGGTAGGTGGGTTGGTGTGTGAATGTTTTTTTTGTGTTTTGTATTTCTGTTTGCTCTTCTGTATTTCTGTAAACTTTTCTCTTTTCTTTTCCAAAGTCAACAAGTTCTACAGTGTACAGATATATGCTGACTGATATATCATCTGATACTCTCTGCAATAAGGATGATTTGCAAAAGGTCGCAATGTGATTTGTTCTAGACACAGTAAGTTCACGATAATTGATAATCAATTGTCATTCGACTTTTTTCTTTATTCTCGTACAAAAACAATCAATAACAACAGTGATATATTTGCAATAAGCATTGGATTTCAAAGCTAACTCCTAGACCAAACCATAATGTCTAATATGACAACCCTGGTGTCTTGCTAGCAGTACCTTGTCCATGTTCCACCTTATATATTTATAAATCCCAATTTGGAAAACAAGCTCTCTCCCACAAGGTTTGTGACTGGCCAGTGTGTGCTCTAAAACTCACTGAATTAGAAAAGAAGCAGCTAATTAGGGTGCAGCAGTTGGCATACGTTGCACAGTCCTGATGATTCCTTCTCTGGAGTTCCTCAGCAGGGGTTCAAACAGACTGGTGGTATATTTATATGAAAACCACACAGCTGGAGGCTCGTGGGCCAGATTCAATTTCCCTGCTTGCAAATGGCTACATGACAGTCCACATGTCCAATTTCTACACCTATTGGACGACCAGAGACCCTGTGTGCTTATAAATCACTGGATGCATAAAATCATGAACTGTGTGCTGTAAGGGATATTCCCTCTTCGGATACCGAAGATTTTACTTCACACTACAGTTTACTGCACTCCTCTTTAACTCCTCTCTCCACTGCTGTTTTGTGCCCCGTCTGAAAAAATGGTGTTGCTGGGAAAAACTATTTATGGTCACTGACAGGAAATCCACTTGGCACAGAGGATGAGCTGATTTGCTAACTTTTACTGTCTTCTAAACAACAGTGACGGAGCTCTCCATTCAAATAAAGCTAGACTCAGGGCTGTACTGCCAAAATATTTGAGAGGAATTTCAACAACAATGGGTACACAATTTATTTATTTATTTTTTTTCATGTCACTTTTATATAAAGCTTCAAAATTCAGAAATTTTACTTCTAACAATTATATTCCCTCCCAGGGCGGCAAGAACAGTTGCTACATGTTGACTGAGTTCACATAAAGTGTTGTATTCACACACACACACACACACACACACACACACACACACACACACATAGTGTATACAACAACCCTCACACCGATACACCTATTTTTAGCCATTCCCCGTTGTATCTTCACTTCCAATAGCTCTTTCAAATCCAAGAGTTGGTGAGTGGGAATAAGTGTTTTTTGGATAAATCCCACAGAGCAGATAAAGTGTTCACAGGTTCATAGATGGATAGATAGATAGAGTTAGGAGCCAGTAGTAGAAGCATAGAAGTGTTGGAAGGAAATGGTATGGAGTTAATACTGAGCACTGGAAAAACAATCACATTAATATAGTTAAAAAATGCTCACCACAAGGTCTATTTACTATTCTGGAGCTTTCAATGATGTCACATGATCTACAGCAGCAGATCAATATTTCGTTTTTTATTCTTATTATTTCTATTTGAGGCACTTTGAGGACTGTTTGTAGCCTGATTCCAGACTTCTGAGCCTCCACCCACATCTCAGGTGTGTTCAGCTATTCAAATCAAGAAGAATGAGTTTAATAGTCCATAGTTGACCTTGGAAACAATCGTTAACAAGACAATATAATCTCAAGTCAAACTCTGAAGCTCAGCCTTTAAGCCATCATGCATGAGAAGTCCTCAAAGGAGCCAGATAGAAAGGAATCTGTCACCACACAGTGTAGCATGGATAGCTGCTTCGAGCCTGAATAGCATCTATGTCCTTTTGAGAAAGTTACTGTGGGTGTCCTATGTTGTTGCAGGAGATGTTCTCCTGGAGTCTCTGTGTGTGTGTTTGTGTGTGTGTGTGTGTGTGTGTGTGTGTGTGTGTGTGTGTGTGTGTCTTTGAGGAGTGGTAGTAGCTGTAGCCCCGCTGTTTATCACAGTTAAGGTAACATTACTGTCCATCAGCGCTGAATATCTTGTTAAGCTGTGAATCACAGCTATCGGCTGGACCATGTGTTGTGTTTACTGCCGCAGACAAGAAATAAATCTCTCATTCATTTAAAACTTGTTACTTGTTTGCTAAAGGTACCGGCAGTTATAGGATCCACTATTTCTGCTTGGTGCAACAGCATTTGGGAGGGTCCTGGCTGTTCTGTCACGGTTTGATCTTTTAAATCTGAACAGACACATCCAAATTTTTTTTATTTTTTTCATACATATTTTGCTGGAATGAATCTGTCAATATGTGTCCCACACAAAAATAACAACAATAATTTAGTGCAGAGTTCCTCTGTAAGTGGAGATAAAACAGATCATACACTGCTTTATATTTAGCAGTGAAATATTTGACCAATGTACATTAGACAGTTTTGGGTGAAATGCTCTTTTCATATAAATGACATCATATTAAGCACTCATTTGTCCATCAGAGTTTAGTAAAATGATGTTCTTCAATGTTAAATATAAGTTATAGGGGTGCAAACATTTGATAATAATATGTGTATGATTACCATTTTATTTGGCAGTTAATGCACACAGATAACTTGAGCAGAGGGGGAGGATTAGAGGACACAAACCACCCTCCTGCCTTCGCTTCTCTCTTAAAGATGGTTATCTACTGTAAATCAATAGGCCTCTTCACTATTGGCGCGACTGGGAGCTGACTCAGCCTAATTACCCTCTGGTCCGACCTTTAAATCACACGAATGAGAACAAATAAATAATGACCGGTTAAAGCACCGCTGTCCTGGAGCTTCCGTCAAAAATTGGCATGCACAAAATTGTAAATTTATGGAAATGCAACAAGCATGAGGGGAGCGTCTTGCATTTGGGGTGACAAATTGAAAGCAGGGGAACACCCGGGAACTGTCTGCCTGAGTGCCAAGTGAGACAGTTAATCTCTGCACTGTCCTGGGCCACTTAATTCCCACAGAAAATGTGGTACACTTTCCCCCTTCTCCTTCCTATTCCACATGTTCTTCCTCCCTTATCACTGTAATTTTGTGTGCACTGACAATGGGGAATTTGACAGGGCTATTGACAGGAGCTATTCCACAGTGGGCTAATAACTTCAAGATTTCAGACAATGAGAGGAATATTTAAAAAAGGACCATACTGTAGCCGGAACAGAAAAATACAGTAATGACAAGTAAAAGAACTGATAGAAAGGATATTACAGCATCACCCCAGGAACTTTTCTTTAGTTTATATTATGTGCTCGTTTATTAATTTATTTCATAACTTCAGTTCAGGGAAAGACTAAGACCTTTTAATTTTAATTCAAGTTAGGAGACCGTCCTGCGCAGAACGAGTCCACAGGCCATCTGTTCAAAGAGCTTATTATGACCCATAATTGCACTTTATTGTTATTTATTTATTTATTTATTTATTTATTTATTTATTATTAATTGGCAACCTCGGAGAAACAACAGCCAGGAGGAAATCTAGTATTCATTTCCCATTCAAAACCATTAGTCACTGTTGTTTCTTTTAACCGTGACAGTTCCATGAACTTAGCTATGTGTTTATAATGTGTAACCATGACGATGAAGGTCAGGTACACCTGCCACCGTAGCTGCGCTTTTTCAGGAGACGTTGCGGTTGGGTTAAACCAGAGGATATAGGGACAAATGACATGTGTGATGGTTCAGCTTGGAGAACTTGGAGAACTAGCAACTTAGAGACAACAAATCCAAGAATTAGAAACTGCACTGTCAACCAGCAGAGAGCCACGGCCTTTGTGTTGCTTTTCAGATAAACTTGTACATGAAATGCTGAGGGGGAAAAAAATTTGCAAAATCTCCATTGTCTTAAAGGGATGGTTGAACACTTTAGGAAATATGTGTGTTATTTGTGTTGTGCAGAACAACATCCACCCAAATTTGAAGGTCTCTACATCCGCTGCTTTGAGTACAGTTGACAACTTGATCCTGTTGTGCTGAACGTTTTCAACTCTGAGCAGCAAACTCAATTTGCTGTCGTCCTATTGATTTTTATTTATTTTTTTATTTATTTTTTCTTTTCCTTTTTTTTTACCTTTCTCTTATGCTGGGAAATGACTTGCAGCACAGCTTGCCACAGAGAAATATTATGTGTATAAACTGAGTACACAAAATGTGCAACTTTGCAGACAGCTGGGAGTTTTACTTGACCCTGTGATGTGTGAAAATATACATCATGAGAACCCAGACTTTGAAGCTTATCACACTTTTTTTTTTTTTTTTTTGTTGATTCAAGATTAATCTCTGCTCTCGTCTTTGAGTGAACAAACTCAACTTTCTCAACCGTTGTAACAAACACAATGTTTTTATAATAACATGACGCAATGACTCATCTCTCTGAAATCTATTCAAAATGTAGCTGAACTTGTTCCAACAGCTTTAGCAGCTGGACAGAGAGACTGATTGTTTTTAAGAGTCTCAAAACTTTTCAGAGTCAGTGAGCTAAATGTGTTTCGAAGCATTGCTGTAACAAATCTGAAGTTTGACAGCTTTATTAAATGATTCTGGGATTTTTCTCTTGTGCTTGTTCGGACATACATTTTTCTTTAAAGCTGCTGCTGCTGTAATAAACATTGATCTGGGCGCTGGGTGTGAACACTAACAAAGGCCAATCAAAGGCTCTCGTATTCTGCGGAAAATCTGAGAGGATATGTGACTCACACAGAGGACTAACAAGGGTTTGCTCTGTAAAAACTCTCAGAGGACACTAACAATACAGCGACTCATCTATTAAGGTGTTTGAATTTACTGAAGTTATTTGTTTGAAAGTTTCATTTAAAAAAAAAAAATGCAGAATTCAAATTGCATTTTTGTTTTAATACAATCTAATTTAGTCAAATTATCTAAGCAGTTCACACAAGGTGTAGGTTTCTCTTTTGAATAGGCTTCAGTGGCATTAATCTAATAGACAAAAGGCAAGTGAGAACCTGCACCTTTGGAGGATGAGCCGTGAGTTTGGAGAGCGAGCTGAGATTACACGTTATTAACACTGTGTGCCTTTTCACATTGTACAGCATAATTACAGTTTTCTGTCCTTGTTTCTGTGCTGCCATTACTTCTCAGCTGAGTGCAGACATTTCACTGAATCGTTAATTTAATTTGACACACGTACAGAACTGGATGATTCATATGTGACGGTTTTTTATTGTATTATTATTTTAGGTGGGACTGTCAAGCTATCTTAAGCATCCATGTTGGACAACTCCAGTCACTTTCAGTGGTGGAGGCTTTAAGTGAGTTTTTCCATTTTAAGCTGGTTCATACTTCAACTTCTGCATGAGATTTTACAAAAATAACATCATATATATATATAATATGATACACTTATGTTAATGTTAAAGTTACACCAAGAGCTCCCAGTATCTTATTATTTCCCATGTCATGTTCTCATTAGGGTTCTCATATAGCCTACATCACAAAGAAAAATGGAAAGACTGAATAGACTTGGAATAATCTTTGCAGAGCAGAACTTCATTTTTTCTCTCTGTTCTTTCTTTCTTACCCAATTATTCTATTCACAACCTCTCAGATTTACCTTGTGACTCCTTGAAGGGGCCCAACCAGGTTGGTAACCACTGAAATAAACAATTTAAAATTAGCTCGACCCCAAAATGTTACATGTAATGGGCTACAGGGATATCTTTCTGAGGAATGAGGACTTCTACTTTTCATATGTTTAATATATTTAGCTGTGACCATATGTAACTTTACTTAATTAACATTTTGATTGCAAGACATTTACCTGTAGTGATGTATTTTTCAACAATAAAATAAGAATTACCTCTATAACATTTGCAGTTGCTTAAATGTGATTTCATGTTTGATAAGAGGCATGGAAACTATTCTGGCCTTTGTGAACATTGTGCTAATTATTTCGCTTCTGTGACGAACCACCCTGAGTTATAGCTAGTTGCTCCCAGAGCTGCAGACGGTGTTTGCTGATCATCTCGCTGTGGTGACAAAACAAGCGAGGGGCCTCTACCGCCGTGTGGGTCATTAATAGCTCCCTAGGAAATGTATCTGGCTCGTTCTCATTTATCCATTAATCCTCTTTAATTAATTCTCTTTCATTTACTTTGGTTAGAAGAAATCGATAGCACAGGTTTCACTTAATTTGACAAATGTTCTTTTGCCTTATCCCTTGATGCTGTGTGTGCAAGAATGAGTGAGTGTGTGTGTGTGTGTGTGTGTGTACAGCATAAGTGATGTGGAGATTAGTTTGAAGTGACTAAATTGAGACATTTGAGAAAAGCTGCAACTAAGTTTTGAGTTGTTTTCTAGCGAGTGGAGGACACACACCTCAACATTTTGGTTAGAAATATTTAATGAGGAAGGATCCTAATATCAGTCTCAGTCTAATCTTACACCAATTTCCCAAAAACTCGTGGAAACACATGTTTGTTAGTCAGAGATGTTGTGGTGCTTCTCGAATCCCTCTGCCTCCCCATACATATTGTTTTTCACCACGGAGGGCCCTGATCCTTTGAGCTCTTTGTCTCTTCCTTAACATTTATACGCTTTTTTCTGAAGCTCAAAAGTCAGTCCCAAAGGTTTCAATTAGAAAAGTGTGGTGCATCTGAGTGTACTCACTTTAATGGTAGAGAGTGATCTCCTGAGTGTTGGAGAAGGGTACTGCTGGAAGTGTTGCTCTGTCTCTAACTCGGGTTAATTGGGTTTCTTTCAGCTTCAGCCGACAACAGTCCACTGAAAAAAGGAAGAATTCTTTTACTGAGCTGCAAATCTTAGCCAAGTGTACATTTGATGAGATATATATATATATATATATATATATATATATATATATATATATGTGTGTATATATATATATATATATATATATATATATATATATATATATATATATATATATGTATATGTATATATATGTATATGTATATATATATATATATATATATATATAT